>NC_086318.1:259334288-259336788 GCF_036172605.1 Pelobates fuscus
GCACCCCATTTAAGCATGTTTAGGTGAGTGCAACCATCCCCCCATGTTTCCTATATATATTTGGGAGTCTAGCCAACTCCTTGGTTCTGCACCCCTCCCTGTTACAGGTGCCTCATCTCAGGTCCCTATTTAGTCTTGTACTGCAGAGAGCCTCAGATGGAATTTTTTCCCAAGTAAGTGGTTAATCTCATAAGAGCAGACATTAGACTGTGAGAGTAGGACCTGCCAAAGATGGGGTACATTGACGTTGTGGCAGGCTTATGCAATGTATGATCATATAATGTAACTAAATCCCCACTTTTTTGCCTAGATTAGGTGTTTTTAAAAAAAACTTTTACAAACTAATCTGTCAACATTGAAGTTGCTGTTTAGTAGATAGGAGAGTGCGCTGGATCTTGTGTATTTATTGTATAATATGGCCCCCAGCAGCACCCCATTTAAGCATGTTTAGGTGAGTGCAACCATCCCCCCATGTTTCCTATATATATTTGGGAGTCTAGCCAACTCCTTGGTTCTGCACCCCTCCCTGTTACAGGTGCCTCATCTCAGGTCCCTATTTAGTCTTGTACTGCAGAGAGCCTCAGATGGAATTTTTTCCCAAGTAAGTGGTTAATCTCATAAGAGCAGACATTAGACTGTGAGAGTAGGACCTGCCAAAGATGGGGTACATTGACGTTGTGGCAGGCTTATGCAATGTATGATCATATAATGTAACTAAATCCCCACTTTTTTGCCTAGATTAGGTGTTTTTAAAAAAAACTTTTACAAACTAATCTGTCAACATTGAAGTTGCTGTTTAGTAGATAGGAGAGTGCGCTGGATCTTGTGTATTTATTGTATAATATGGCCCCCAGCAGCACCCCATTTAAGCATGTTTAGGTGAGTGCAACCATCCCCCCATGTTTCCTATATATATTTGGGAGTCTAGCCAACTCCTTGGTTCTGCACCCCTCCCTGTTACAGGTGCCTCATCTCAGGTCCCTATTTAGTCTTGTACTGCAGAGAGCCTCAGATGGAATTTTTTCCCAAGTAAGTGGTTAATCTCATAAGAGCAGACATTAGACTGTGAGAGTAGGACCTGCCAAAGATGGGGTACATTGACGTTGTGGCAGGCTTATGCAATGTATGATCATATAATGTAACTAAATCCCCACTTTTTTGCCTAGATTAGGTGTTTTTAAAAAAAACTTTTACAAACTAATCTGTCAACATTGAAGTTGCTGTTTAGTAGATAGGAGAGTGCGCTGGATCTTGTGTATTTATTGTATAATATGGCCCCCAGCAGCACCCCATTTAAGCATGTTTAGGTGAGTGCAACCATCCCCCCATGTTTCCTATATATATTTGGGAGTCTAGCCAACTCCTTGGTTCTGCACCCCTCCCTGTTACAGGTGCCTCATCTCAGGTCCCTATTTAGTCTTGTACTGCAGAGAGCCTCAGATGGAATTTTTTCCCAAGTAAGTGGTTAATCTCATAAGAGCAGACATTAGACTGTGAGAGTAGGACCTGCCAAAGATGGGGTACATTGACGTTGTGGCAGGCTTATGCAATGTATGATCATATAATGTAACTAAATCCCCACTTTTTTGCCTAGATTAGGTGTTTTTAAAAAAAACTTTTACAAACTAATCTGTCAACATTGAAGTTGCTGTTTAGTAGATAGGAGAGTGCGCTGGATCTTGTGTATTTATTGTATAATATGGCCCCCAGCAGCACCCCATTTAAGCATGTTTAGGTGAGTGCAACCATCCCCCCATGTTTCCTATATATATTTGGGAGTCTAGCCAACTCCTTGGTTCTGCACCCCTCCCTGTTACAGGTGCCTCATCTCAGGTCCCTATTTAGTCTTGTACTGCAGAGAGCCTCAGATGGAATTTTTTCCCAAGTAAGTGGTTAATCTCATAAGAGCAGACATTAGACTGTGAGAGTAGGACCTGCCAAAGATGGGGTACATTGACGTTGTGGCAGGCTTATGCAATGTATGATCATATAATGTAACTAAATCCCCACTTTTTTGCCTAGATTAGGTGTTTTTAAAAAAAACTTTTACAAACTAATCTGTCAACATTGAAGTTGCTGTTTAGTAGATAGGAGAGTGCGCTGGATCTTGTGTATTTATTGTATAATATGGCCCCCAGCAGCACCCCATTTAAGCATGTTTAGGTGAGTGCAACCATCCCCCCATGTTTCCTATATATATTTGGGAGTCTAGCCAACTCCTTGGTTCTGCACCCCTCCCTGTTACAGGTGCCTCATCTCAGGTCCCTATTTAGTCTTGTACTGCAGAGAGCCTCAGATGGAATTTTTTCCCAAGTAAGTGGTTAATCTCATAAGAGCAGACATTAGACTGTGAGAGTAGGACCTGCCAAAGATGGGGTACATTGACGTTGTGGCAGGCTTATGCAATGTATGATCATATAATGTAACTAAATCCCCACTTTTTTGCCTAGATTAGGTGTTTTTAAAAAAAACTTTTACAAACTAATCTGTCAACATTGAA
>NC_086318.1:262486788-262586788 GCF_036172605.1 Pelobates fuscus
GTTATTCTCCCCAAAGACATGGTACAGCTCCCAAATAATCATATACGCGGTAGAAGAAGGGGCAAATTTCGTCCCCATGGCAGTGCCACGTCTTTGGAGAAAAAAGGTTCCATCAAACACGAAATAATTATGCATGAGTGCAAACTGAGGCCTTTCTGGTGCGGTATGCATGAGTACAATGAACTCCATGCTGAGCCATCTAAAGGAATCCTTCCATCCTATTTATTCCAGTTGGATTAGAACATCTCTGGAATCTTGAAGAAAACCTTTGGCTCCCTTAATTAAAGATTGTAGTTGGAAATCTAACCATTCCAAAAGGCCCTCTCCCAAAGATCAGATCCCCGATATGATGGGACAGCCAGGTGGATCTATCCTAGATTTATGGATCGGGAGATGGTAAAAAAATGGCTTTGACCGGATTCATTTCAGCATCCATGACCACAATGTTCCCCTCCTTATCAGACTACTTGATGACCACTGATGTGTAACATTGTAATGATTTGAGAGTAAATCTTTCCTGCTTAGATAAATTAGATTTAAATCTCTGTCTGTCCATACCCTTCTTAGGTTTACTTTTTTGTATAGATCCATGAGATCTTTATCAATTTTTGGAATAAAATTCTCTTCCACACCCCTACTTGAGAGTGGATTAAAAGTTGAGGGGGGGTTTAAATTTGAACCTCCACATGATCTCATTGATAAAATGAATTGATTTTCCTGTTCCAGTTCCTCCAGATCTGCAACTAACCAAATATCTTGGAAATTGAGATTAACAGTGGGGAGAACTGTACTAGAAGATTCCATTTAATCATCCGTGCTGAGATTTCTTTCACAGCTACTAAGGACATCTTCAGATTCAAAATCTGTTCCCTTATTAAAGATTTACTGTATGAACTTGTTGACATCCAAGAGCATGTTGAATAAATTAAAGTCTGTACTTGGAACAAACGATAAACCCCTTGAAAGTAACTCTTCTTCTGTCTTAGTTAAAATTTTAGATGACAGATTGAGAACATTAGTTACATTCTCCTCCAAGATGACGATCTTCCTGTCTTGTCTCCTCTGAGATGATATTCCTTTATGACCTCCACCTCTCCTTGTTTTCTTCCTCCCTTTTTAAAGGCTTGCCAGTGTGGTCCTCCTCATTGGTGCTGATGCGGTTTGCAGGAGATATGTCCCTCCTTCTATATTATTTTTTTTTTGTAGGTTTCCGATTGACTTGAGAGACTAGAGATAGCAGAAATATCAGATCTAGGATTAGAATTATTAATGGTTTCATTACTTGAAAACGAGACTCTCCGTTCAGGGTGATGGTGTGTTTTCTTAAGGATGGAGTGTTTTCTTCTGGAATTATCCCAGCTAGAGTTATGTGGATTCACCTGCCATGTGTAAGCTCTGTCGTCAATCTTCTTTATCTCTCAAAATGTATTGCTTTTCCCATCGATAATTTCATCCTCAATCTTGTTATATTATGTTTTCATTTTGGAGTCCCATTGTGTGAACAATGTAATAGCCATTTTGTGTTCCAACTGTTCGTTTAATTCTGAGATTTGCTGGTTTATTCCCTGAGTTTTTTCTTCATTAAACTTAATTAGGTGCCCCATCAATTCCAACGAACATTTCAAAAGTGAGTTGTTCCATTTAGCTTTCAAATTCTCGGACACTTGATTATAAGTGGGAATTTTCCGTAGTCTCCACTTCACAATATTTTTTAAGGTTGGTAATTTCCAAGAATGTTTTGATCGTTTTCAGATTCAACTTTTCAAGTTGTTTTTGTAATGTTCTCATTGAACTGTCATTTTTGGAATTACCATGTCTTGAGGATCCCTCCTGGAACATAGTTAAAATTTTCTGTTGTCTAATACATTTAATATCAAAAAAAGGTGGCTGGGTTTTCTGGGTCTCCCCCTTCTGCCAAACTTTAAATCTGCTGCATCCTAAACTCAATAAAATTGAAAGAGTTTCTTCTGGTGCACTTGGGAAAAAAAAAAGTTTGACAACAATTTGCTACAAATTCTGTGGTTTCTGCGACTATAAATCACATTGCAGAAAAGTGATCACTAAAATTTCCATAAATCGACATTTAGATAATAGTCCCTTTTCAATTGAGGAAAAAAAAATAACCTTTTTGATAGATTTTAGATTTATTCAAATATTTGTTATAAATTATGTGTATTTTAGAATTGTATATCACATTGCAGAAGAATATAGTCGTTATGATTTCCATGAAGCGACATTTAGATAATAATCCCTTTCCAGTTGAGGCAAGCTGAATTACAAACGTATTCAACAATGTATTGCAAATTTTGTCTATTCTGGGATTTGATTACATATTGCAGAAAAATTGTCGTTATTTTCATAATGCAACATTTAGAAGATAATCCCTCCTTGAAAGTTGACTTAGGTGCAGGATCAAATAGCAGCGGGGAATTAACTGCTGTTTAATTAGACACAATATAACAAAAATATGTGGGTGTGGTATGAAGCCACACACCCACAGACGATACCGCAAACTCCAAGTAAAATGTCTTAAATGTCAGGTGAAATAATCCTGAGATCAAGGCCTTCATAGGGTTAATTCTGGTCCTGGGCTTTCCCACATTGGCAGCACACAAAAGCTGAATATAAGAGCAGGAATATTGAGTAATGCAAACAGCATATGATATAGTCACAAGATGAATATACAGATATCCAGGTAAGGACAACACACTTGCAAAAAATAGGAACACTTAAGGAATGCGGCGGTTAGGGACTGGACTTTTGCTGGTGTCCCGGTGCTAGCTAGGTAGCGTGCTTGGCGGAGGTACCCAATTGGGGTACCAGGCGGTCCAACACAGCGTATCCCTTTAAGCTGCACTAATTATGCACACATTACTTATGCCAAAAAAATAAAAAAATGTATGCATTTCTTGTATTTCTTTTTCTTATAATAAATAATTTAGATATTTATATGCTGCATCAAATTAAAGTCAGTTTGTTCTTTTAAAAAATTGTGTTGAAGCAATAAATGAAAAAAAAAATAGCAGTTGAACAAACATATAGCAAAAATGCTAAAATTGTATCGGTCTTCAAGTACAAACAAGCCAACTGAAGCTTAGTCTTCTAAGCGTTAACCCATTAAGGACCAAATGATGGTACAGGGTGTTAAAGCCACTATGCGTTTAAAGGTTCCAGCACGGCTAGATTCCTGCTGGTACCAGGGAGCCCCACATGTCAGTTGGGACCAGGGCTCGAGTCCTGCAGGAACGCGTGGGAACGGCGTTCCTGCACTTTTTTCACAGGAGGAACGCCGTTCCCCCTGCAGGCACTCAGGGGGCGGCAAAAAATGCCGCCCCCAAATTCCCTGTGTTCCCCCTGTCATGGGGGGGCCACCTGACTCTCCCCCCTCCCCCCGGCGGGCGGCTCAGCCTCTCTCCCTGTCACACGCGGCGAGGGAACTGTGTCCTCTCTGCTCCCTCTCGCCGCGTGCCGTTTTCTGATGCAGGGAGCCGGAATATGACGTCATATTCCGGCTCCCTGCATCAGCAGACAACCCACGCGGCGAGAGGGAGCAGAGAGGACACAGCTCCCTCGCCGCGTGTGACAGGGAGAGAGCCGCCCGCCGGGGGGGGGGGGAGGAGGGGGGCAATCAGGTGGCCCCCCATGACAGGGAGAGAGCAGCCCGCCTCACTGCAGCCCCACTGGACCCCAGGGACCCATCCATGCCAGCTTTCCTAAAAGGTAGGGAGGCTGGGTGGGTGGGAAATGTTAATTTTAGTAATTTTTATATATGTATGTCAGTGTATGTGTGTGTGTATGTCTGTTAGTGTGTGTGTGTATGTCTGTTAGTGTATGTGTGTATGTCTGTTAGTGTATGTGTATGTATGTGTGTGTGTATGTCTGCTAGTGTATGTGTGTATGTCTGTTAGTGTATGTGTGTGTATGTGTGTGTATGTCTGTTAGTGTATGTGTATGTATGTGTGTGTGTATGTCTGCTAGTGTATGTGTGTATGTCTGTTAGTGTATGTGTGTGTATGTCTGTTAGTGTATGTGTGTATGTCTGTTAGTGTATGTGTGTGTATGTCTGTTAGTGTATGTGTATGTATGTGTGTGTATGTCTGCTAGTGGATGTGTGTGTATGTCTGTTAGTTTATGTCTGTAAGTGTATGTCTGTTAGTGTATGTGTATGTCTGTTAGTGTATGTGTGTGTCTGTTAGTGTATGTTAGTGTATGTATGTGTCTGTTAGTGTATGCCTGTTAGTGTGTGGGTGTGTATGTCTGTTAGTCTATGTATGTGTGTGTATGTCTGTTAGTTTATGTCTGTTAGTGTATGTGTGTGTTTGTGTCAGTGTGTGTGTATGTATGAGTGTATTTACATCTGTTAGCGTATGTACGTGTGTGTGTATGAGTGTATGTGCTTCTGTTAGTGTATGCATGTGTGTGTGCGTATGAGTGTATGTGCTTCTGTTAGTGTATGCACATGTGTGTGTATGTGCTTCTGTTAGTGCATGTTTGCGTGTATGTGCTTCTGTTAGTGTATGTTTGTAAGTGTCTGTCAAATCAATGAGAGTCTGTTTGTCATTTAGTGTGTGTGTGACTATTAGTGTGTGTCTGTCAGTGTGTTTGTGTGTGTCTCTCTGTCAATGAATGAGTGTGTGCAGGGCTCGAGTCCTGCAGGAACGCGTGGGAACGGCGTTCCTGCACTTTTTTTTACAGCGGGAACGCCGTTCCCGTTGCTCCTACAGAAACCCCCATGTTCCCCCTGTTATGGGGTTCAGTGGGGCTAAAGCCCGGCGGGCGGCTGTGGTGGCTGATACACGCGGCGAGGCAGCTGCTGGTCTGTCTCCTCTGCTCCCTCGCGCGCTGTCTACAGAAGCCGGAATATGACGTCCCAGCCCGCAAGGGAGCAGATGAGACAGACCAGCAGCTGCCTCGCCGCGTGTATCAACCACCACAGCCGCCCGCCGGGCTTTAGCCCCACTGGACCCCAGGGACAAGTCCACGCCAGCTCTCCAGGTAGGGAGGCTGGGTGGACATTTAAGCATTTTGTAAAAATGTATGTTTGTGAGTGTATGTGTGTGTGTGTGTGTCTGGGAGTGTTTGTGTGTGTGTGTCTGGGAGTGTGAGTTTATGTGTGTGTGTCTGTTAGTGTGTTTGTTTGTCTGTGAGTGTGTGTGTGTGTGTCTGAGTGTGTTTGTGTGTGTATGTCTTTGTCTGTGAGTGTATGTATCTTTGTTTGTGAGTGTGTGTCTGGGAGTGTGTGTGTGTGGCTGTTAGTGTGTTTGTCTGTGAGTGTGTGTTTTTGAAGTGTGTGTGTTTGTCTGTTAGTGTATGCAAGTGTGAGTGTGTGTATGTGTCTTTGTCTGTGAGTGTATGTATCTTTCTCTGGGAGTGTGTGTGTGTCTGTGAGTGTGAGCTTATGTGTGTGTGTGGCTGTTAGTGTGTGTGTCTGGAAGAGTTTGTCTGGAAGTGTGTGTCTGTGAGTGTGTGTATGTGTCTTTGTCTATGAGTGTATGTATCTTTCTCTGGGAGTGTGTGTGTCTGTGAGTGTGAGCTTATGTGTGTGTGTGGCTGTTAGTGTGTTTGTCTGTGAGTGTGTGTGTCTGGAAGTGTGTGTGTCTGGAAGTGTTTGTCTGTGAGTGTATGGAAGTGTATGTGTGTGTTTGTGAGTGTGTGTATGTGTCTTTGTCTGTGAGTGTTTTTCTGTGAGTGTGTTTGTCTGGGTGTCTGTGAGTGTGTGTGTATTTGTCTGTGAGTGTATTTGTGTGTGAGCCTGTCAGAGTGTGTGCGCATGAATGTCATCAGTATGTGTGTGTGTGTGCGTGCGCGCGTCTATCCATACAAGTGTATCTTTGGGGGGGGGGAGGGATCTCGGGTGAGTTCCCACACTTTTCCCCCCAGGACTTGACCCCTGGTTGGGACACAATGAGTGACCTTAGTTTGACAGATGAATGATGTGCAGAGCTCAAATGGAGATTGGCAGGGACAGCATGCAGGAGCTGTAGCGTGAGAAGGAGATCTCTCTCACACAATGTAATCATACCGTAGCGGTCACTCACAGAGTGCTCTGTACTGTGTTAGTTGGAAAATCCCTCTTCTGACATCATCCCTTTACGCTGGGCTTACGGTTAGCAATAGGATTTGGGTTATAGTTAGAGGAAGAATTAGAGGTGCGGTTAGGTTTAGAGATAGCATCAATGTTTTTGAATCTTTCTGAAAAAGGTGACACAAATAGTGTCACTTTACCAAATTCTGCCCGTAGTAGGTAAGCAAAGAGGCATGTACAAATTAGGGCATGTTCGTTATTTGACCTTACAGTCCTTGCAAAGGTATACCGATAGGGTGTACATTGGAATAGTAGTAGAATACAAATATGTGGTCTATACAGTAGTGGGACAAAGGTGGTTTGTGAAATTCCCCATAAAATAAAAAGTAGTAATAGCATACCAAGATAAAAACCGTGAACCAAGCTACATTTAAACTGATAGTTCACCCTATCAGTTTAAATGTAGCTTGGTTCACGGTTTTTATTTTGGTAGCCTACTTCTGGTCTGAAGAGTTGGGGGTGTGATTACAGCCAAGCAGGGAAACCTACATCTCTCTGTATGGCAGTGTTTTAAGATGAAACAACCCAGAAACATATAGGTTGAGATAAAAGAAAAAAAAAACAACAACCCACAAGTGGTAAGCGGTTAAATGCTTTTAATGCCAGTTTATTTAAATGATGTGTACATACAAAGAACACACATATTTAGTGGATGGAATGTAAAATGCATATGTTTAAATTACTAGATATTATTGAATTACCACCCACTTACACATTACTTATGTGACAAAACAAGGACAATAAAATTCAAGCTTTCTAGTTTTTTGATGATCATGAGGAGAATCCACAAAGGGATAATTAGAAGTCAATTGCTGAAGGTGAACTTTAAAGAATTAGAGGTTGTGGCAAACAAGGTTGGCCACTTGCAAGTTCACTTTAAAACTGTAGGGCACATGTGAACAAAAAATAACTTCCGTGCTGTTGTATTTATAAAACTTAGGTCTGCCCATCCAAATATTGATCACTTAAGGATCACCCAGGAAAAACCTAAGGATGCATTTTTTTTCTTTATTTACGTTGCTGCATGGCGAGGATTTAGTTGCCTTATCCTATCTCCATAAAACTTAACTTTTCTCAGAACCTACTTCTGCTTAAAGTTAACTAGAACAAGCTAGCTAAATCTCTGGGTACTCCGATGTGACAAAAAATATACTATTCTAAGGCTGTCAATCCTCACAAACAGGCTCTAAGGAACTCCTGACTACATACACTGTAAGTTGGTCCAACATTTCTGGGCATAATCTTCACCGTTCTTTGGTTATGGTATGTGAAGATGTTTGCCCTTTCATGCTAGTACTTGTTCATGGTGATATATATATTTTTTTCTTTTTTAAGTCTAGCAATTTCAACATGACAACATAATTATTTACTTGTTTTATTATTATTTTTTTCTTGAACACTTAATTGCAATTGGCCTTAAATATTATATGTAGGTATCCATAAAAATAATAAAAAAGAAGAATTTGCTTCAATGTGAAAATAAAAAACAATGCTTTTTGTATTGCAAACACAAAATTAAAGTTTACATGATTACAAAACAGTACAAAATGATTTACAGAGAAAACATGTTAGTCACAAAATTACACCCATTATAAAATAGTAATTGTGGAGATATTTCTCATAAAATCGGTAAAATTAAATTCAGTTTCTGCCTCTCATCAAGGTCTGACAAATTCACTACACGGGACACCATATCTGCTTAGAATTTAAGCCTGCCTTGGCAAAACTACACCCAGACAGCAAATACAGATCAAAAGAATAACGAGTTGTGGGTTTGTATATTTCATTTTTCACAACTAACAAATTCACTTTTGTTAAATAGTTAATATAATATTGAAAAACCTTGGAAGTGATTGTTCCCCATCCACAGTCATTAGTGCATTAAAGTGAAAAATCATTATAAATCAAAAACACCTTAAACCAAAAATATTGAAAAAAAAAAAAAAAAGAGTAATAATAATTAAACAAGTATAGTAAATATCCTACATAAACACCGAGACTTCATTATACTTGATAGGTGGCACAGGAGGGGTGACTACATTTAGATAAGAGGGAAAATGTGAATCCACGCTAGCACAGTATCTCATCACACTCAACTCCCTCTCTTAGTTTTATAGTAAATATTTAATACTATACTAATACTCAGTAGTAACAAAACATATTTAGTGATGTGAGGCAGCAGCACACAAACTACCTATACTATTGGCCAGGGGCCTTATGCCCCCATTGCCAGTCCTCCTCTGACAGTAGGATAGGTTTCCAGAAACAAGTAGCTTAGTACTAGAATGTCATTCAAGTATTTCACAACTTTTTCTAAATTGTGTTTTTCATTTATTATTGTCAACATTTTTAACATTAATGTACCAAAAAGTTCACTATAGTTTATATGTAACTGTAGGGTTTTTCTAGGCCATTCTTCTAGTTATATCCTTCCATTGTAAGGTTCATTATTTTGGAAGAACCGGAGCTCTGTTCTTCTAGTTCATGTGAGGGTTCAGACCATGGTTTCCTGTGGAAAAATGGTTTAATAAGAGTAACGACTGCCATTTTCTCTATTAAGCAGGGCCAGCAGTGACCATCTAGTGCACAAAGTTAGGCAAACGTGAGGGAGACTGTAATACACCAAGCACCATAACTACTACATTGTGCTGTTGTGGTTATGGTGCCAAGTGTGCCCTGCCCTCTCCAAATGTAAGTAGTCAAACTGGCGTAGAATGGTTTGACCTTTTACATGGTATCCATTGGGTGCCGCGCCTCCTTTTTGCAGGCAGGGCTCGCTCATAGGTGGAGAGTGTCACTCTCAGCGAATGAGCTAAACCCTGCTTTGCAAAACTTAGTTCAGAGAAAGAGCTTCTGTCTCTTTGAAGGCTGTAGTGAAGGCAGAGAGAGGCACACAGCGGGCCACAGTTTTAAAACTATTTGGCAACATATACAGGTGGGAGTCAGGCTACTCCTGGCACCATAACTACTAGAGAGTGTTGGTGAAAGTAGTAGCAAAAAGATAGATATGGGAAAGTATGGAAAATATAGTAATAGAGAGAATAAGAGGAAACTGAGACCAATGGAAAGGGGTGGGTGAGTTCAGTTATGATTAGGGTCAAAACTAAGTCTAACCGTAACAATTATCCTAGATGTAAAATAAAATACTTCTTTAAAATATATTAACACTTATTTTAACGTTTAAAAATATTTCCCTATTTAACTGTAGTCTGTCTGGCCCTGGCTCCTAGGGTCTAGGAAAATCTGTCAAGCCCCGATATTAGTGCCACTTTAAAGGGTATACTTTCTTCCCAGAAAAGATTTGTATTAATGTGCATTCCTGCTAATATTCTTAGTGTAAAGAATACTTTTACATAAATATAAAACATACACATATATAAGGATTAGCATTAAATATTTTACAGAAATTTATATATATATATTTATATAAAAAACAAACAAAAGAAACAAAAAGTTCTCTTCTTCTGTAATCTACAATTTAAAATAATTATTTGTTATCTGCCCTCTTTCTAAAAGCAAATAGGTGGCACTTTTCATAGGGTGCTGTGTGCGCTTATTCTTTTGAACGGATTATCCAACTGAAATTCATTTTTTATCAAGAATAATATTTCCTTGTTGATCCTTTATCCGAACACGTCCTGAGGAGTATTTTGTTTCCTGACGACCATTTGAATATACCGTTTTTATAGTACCATCAGGATATTCTCGCCTTTTAAACTGTGCAGTGTGAATCTCTTTTTGCCCATTGTGGAATGTAACTGTTTTCTGACCATTCCTGTAAATATATGTATAGGTAGTGAAAATCTTAATTCTGTGCAAAATATCATTCCCCACAGTCCCAAAAGTAAATACACAAAACAGCATAATAGTTTCTAAAATATTTCTACTAATCCCTTCATGGACACGATGACACATGAACAATCCAAGTGCCAGTTTTTTTTTATTTCATTTATTTAAAATATATTTAAAATTTCTACTTGACTCTAGCTAATGACAAGTGAAAATTAAGCCCTGGCCAGCAGAAATTTACAAAATACCACCTTTAAAAACCTTGCAGCCCATTGTAGGCCATGTGTTACTGCTATGCAGCTTAGCTTTATTTTACAGTACTAGGGTTATTGTATTTTAAATACATGTTTTACACTTTTTAATTGGTGATTTCTGCCGAATTCAGGGAATTACTAGCTAGCAAGACAAAAGAAGGTTAAATAATGGTTAAGCCAGCTACTGGAATGCATTTACAGAGAAACCGATCACCATTGTCTTGGTATGGAACAGCCAGGGCCAGTGCAAGAATTTTTGCCGTCCTAAGCAAAAAAGATTTTGCCGCCCCCATTCACTCCACAGCGGTCTTAAACCAACAAGATAAAACATTGCCTTACCTTGAAGGGTTAAACAAGCCTCTAGCCGTTGTCTCACTGACAGCCACTAGAGACACAACTCCGCTACAATGCCATGTTTAGCTATATCAAGCATTGAAAGTGCATAGCGATTGCCACTTATGCGCATGAAGTCCCCAATGCTCCTGTATGAGGAACACAGGATTGGACCAGCGTTGTCCCATCAGTAAATTGAGCGAGGTAAGGAGGCAAGCAGTGCAGAGGTAGTCGGTGCTTGATAAATGTAAGTAACCGACCCCCTTTAAAATAATTTTTTATGGTGGGGGGGCTTGAATCTATGTAGGGACAGAGACACTATACTATTCGGAATACAGGTTTATATTCCTAACATTATAGTGTTCCTTTAAAAGTATTGATTTATTTTTCCCCAAATACAATCACTGATACTACATACATACAGTTGCAAGAAAAAGTATGTGAACCCTTTGGAACGACATGGATTTCTGAACAAATTGGTCATAAAATGTGATCTGGTCATCATCTAAGTCACAACAATAGACAATCACAGTCTGCTTAAACTAATAACACACAAAGAATGAAATGTTGCCATGTTTTTATTTAACACACCATGTAAACATTCACAGTGCAGGTGGAAAAAGTATGTGAACCCCTAGACTAATGACATCTCCAAGAGCTAATTGGAGTGAGATGTCAGCCAACTGGAGTCCAATCAATGAGATGAGATTGGAGGTGTTGGTTACAGCTGCCCTGCCCTATAAAAACACACACACCAGTTCTGGGTTTGCTTTTCAGAAGAAGCATTGCCTGATGTGAATGATGCCTCGCACAAAAGAGCTCTCAGAAGACCTACGATTAAGAATTGTTGACTTGCATGAAGCTGGAAAGGGTTATAAAAGTATCTCCAAAATCCTTGCTGTTCATCAGTCCACGGTAAGACAAATTGTCTATAAATGGAGAAAGTTCAGGACTGCTGCTACCCTCCCTTGGAGTGGCCATCCTGTAAAGATGACTGCAAGAGCACAGCGCAGACTGCTCAATGAGGTGAAGAAGAATCATAGAGTGTCAGCTAAAGACTTACAAAAGTCACTGGAAAATGCTAACATCCCTGTTAGCGAATCTACAATACGTAAAACATGGGAGGATACCAAAGAGGAAGCCACTGTTGTCCAAACAAAACATTGCTGCATGTTTACAGTTTGCAAACAGCAAACACAGCAGTTCTGTGGACAGATGAAACCAAAGTTGAGTTGTTTGGTAGAAATACACAACACTATGTGTGGCGAAAAAGAGGCACAGCACACCAACATCAAAACCTCATCCCAACTGTGAAGTATGGTGGTGGGGGCATCATGGTTTGGGGCTGCTTTGCTGCGTCAGGGCCTGGACGGATTGCTATCATCAAAGGAAAAATGAATTCCCAAGTTTATCAAGACATTTTGCAGGAGAACTTAAGGCCATCTGTCTACCAGCTGAAGCTCAACAGAAGATGGGTGTTGCAACAGGACAATGATCCAAAGCATAGAAGTAAATCAACAACAGAATGGCTTAAACAGAAGAAAATACGTCTTCTGAAGTGGCTCAGTCAGGGTCCTGACCTCAACCCGATTGAGATGCTGTGGCATGACCTCAAGAAAGTGATTCACACCAGACATCCCAAGAATATTGCTGAACTGAAACAGTTCTGTAAAGAGGAATGGTCAAGAATTACTCCTGACCATTGTGCACGTCTGATCTGCAACTACAGGAAATGTTTGGTTGAAGTTATTGCTGCCAAAGGAGGTTCAACCAGTTATTAAATCCAAGGGTTCACATACTTTTTCCACCTGCACTGTGAATGTTTTCATGGTGTTCAATAAAAACATGGCAACGTTTCATTCTTTGTGTGTTATTAGTTTAAGCAGACTGTGATTGTCTATTGTTGTGACTTAGATGATGATCAGATCACATTTTATGACCAATTTGTGCAGAAATCCATATCATTCCAAAGGGTTCACATACTTTTTCTTGCAACTGTATACACACACACTCACTCACACTCAATGGTCCACACAATCACAATCCGTGACCATGCACCCACAAATTCAATGACTCACGCATAGTGAGACACACACACACACAGACCCAAGCAGGCACACAAACTGATCCAGGCACACACAGATCAAACCAGACAAACACACTAATCCAAGCACACACACACAGATCCAGACACAAACACTGACCCAAGCAGACACACACACAGACCCAAGCAGACACACACACAGACCCAAGCAGACACACACACAGACCCAAGCAGACACACACACAGACCCAAGCAGACACACACACACTAAGCCAGACACACACACTAAGCCAGACACACACTGATCCAGGCGCACACTGATCCAGACGCACACAGATCCAGACACACACAGATCCAAGAAGACACAAACAATGACGCAAGCAGACACACACACCCTGACCCAAGCAGACACATACAAAATACTGATACACACACACACACAAACACTAACCCCAGCAGACACATACACAGACCCAAGAAGGCACACACACACTGACCTAAGCAGACAAACACACACAGACAGACCCAAGCACACACAAACATACTAACTGAGACAAGCTGACACAAACACACACACCATGAAGTCCCCCACTTGCCTTCATTTCAAATAGTCTCTCATGGAGGTCCCAGTCCAGGCCTGGTTGTCTTGATACTCTTTTAGCCATCATGTGATGCACCCATGTGTTGCCGGCATGAGAGGTGTGTAGGGGGGGCGGCTCTCTGATCTTTGCGGGCTGAGGTTGGAGGTACCGAGCGCTAGTCTGCAGCTATGTAAGTGCTTCCTGGCGCCCAGTGCCTTCACCTGTGGCACGCAATATAGAATGTATCCCACATAGAGGGGCGCTGTTTAGGGGTGCCCCCTTTAAGAAGCACCCTAGGTGGCCGCTTTATTGCCCTATAGGATGTGCCGGCCCTGGGAACAGCAGCACTCTTGGTGCTTTCTATTGTTTGAGTTTGCATATTATCACCTAAAAGGTACTTTACAGTTGTGTGCTATTGTACTATACTGTTTTTTGTATTTGGAGGATGATGCATAATATACCAAAGCAGGTCACCTCATCCATCCAGGGGTGCCTCTGACAAACCTAATTGAGATTGAGGCACTCTAAAATATTGTGTATATATATATAGTTTTATTCTGTCTTTCTTGTTTTTACTTCTCATTACCTCCTGCAAGATGGAAACAAATATATAGGTGTTTATGAGGTACAATGCAATGATGGCTTTATGAATGTCATGTATATGGTACTATATGGCAAACCCATGGCATACAAGTCCCCAATTGTTCCGTAAGGCTTTCTCATAACATGTATCTAAGTATTTGCTAGTACAATAAGTAAATGTTGTTAACATAAGAAGATGACACTGCTTTGAATCATCCATCATTCCATACAGTAAGAAAATAAGTCTATATTTCCCATTAACAAAACTATCTGATTGTCAACAAACTTAGCAATATATGAGGTCAAAAGGAGACAAATTTACTAGTTCAAAAAGACTACATATAAATAAGAGAATGCTAGTTTAAATATCTAAATGAGCAAACAAACTATGAATCTGTAAATGAACGGTTAATGAACTTAAACACTTGTTCAGCACTGAATCTCCATAAAATCTGAGTTTATTTTAACTTAAAGAGACACTCCAGGCACCAATACTACTTTAATGCATTTGATAGGTTTTGACCTAATTAGTATGCTGTATTATTATTATTTGCATGCAAAATATTCATAGTTTTTGCATAAAATAAATACACGTGTTGCACCATAAGCCCGCCTCTTTGGTCACATGCCCTCACTCCAGAAAAAAAGACTTCCTTATTAAAAAGGTAGGTACATAGCTCAGCCACTGACAGTACTGAATGAGCTGAACTATAAAGCAACCTGCATTAGAATGAGGGGACACTCAGGAAGGCATATTGTAAGGATTTCACTATTTGTAGTTTCTCTGTCTGCAGCCCTGTTGTCAGTTAAAAACAGCTCACTCAGTACTGTTGGGGCTAAGACTGTGTGCATATCTTTGATAAGGAAGTCTTTCTGCACAAGGGGGCGTAGAAGCAGGCAGCCTTATAGTGCAGCATTCTGCAAAACATTTATTTAATTTATTTTGTGCAAGAACTATAAAGATCTAAACATGCAAAACAATATACAGTATACAAATGAGACCAAAATGCATTAAAGTTCAAAGTTACAAAATACAGAAAGTAAATTAATATTTTAAATAAAAATACAATAACACTAACTTTTCTAACTTTACTATAGTTCCATCGGGGAAAGTGGTTTCCTCCCGGCCATCTCTAAAAAGGAGTTTTATTGTCCGATCAGGAAACACGATTTCTTTAGTGCCATCAGGATGGTGTTTCTCTAAAACAAAAACAAATGTCACAGTTCATGAAAAACCAGAGGATAAATATTGCTGTGCTACAATCAGCATACTCTAGAAATACAAACAATGCTGTGGTGGATGAGATAACAGTTGATTTAAAAGCATATTAGTATTATACTTTATTTGTGAAGCGCTATTGCAATCTTCAGTGCAATCTTTAGTACTGTCTATGGGTACAATCGGCACAAGGAAAAAAAAAGACAATGTCGTGTTACACTCTAGATGGGTAGGTGAGTGAGAAGAAACAGGAAGTGGAGTGCACACAGATCATACCCTCAACATTAATTGTACAAAACTCAATGTTAAGATCTACATGTGGCTCACACAGTGACCAGGGTTTCTGGCATATTTTGAGTGTGTTTTCAAAATTAAATGGCAGTGTAAAATTCAGTTCAATATCCTAATGTTAGTACATATTTCTCTGAAACTGAAAACTGTAAAAAGATTTTATGATAGGTAAAGGGGACGTATAAACAGTCCTATTTAGTAGTGTAATTTAGAGATGCATATCTTCTATCCCACCTTCCTTTCACAACTCACATAGGAGATAATACAGTACAATGCAGACACGCTAACAACGGCACTGCCTGCATTGTACAGATAGGGCATTCATCGTCTTCACGCATTAAGTTCTGGACGAGGAAGCACCATCTTGAGGCTGGCAGGGAGACAGCCACTGGAGTGTGGTTAGCCCTGCAATGTAAACACTGCAGTATCTCTGAAACAGCAATGTTTTATAATCCAGGAACAAACCAGCAGGGGTTCTGTACTAAGACCACTTCATTAAGCTGAAGTGGTCTGGGTACTTACAGTGTCTCTTTAAAGAGATACTCAAGGTCAAAAGTCCCTCTTTTTCCTTTAATAATAAATTATAAAGACAGTACATAAATAAATCCTTTTCCCCCCTTGGATATTTCCACACTCTATAGGTTTAAAACCTATAAACAGAATGGATCATGTGGAGATTTGTACTATTTGATTTACATATTTGATTTATTGTGACACAAAGTTTAACATATTGAACAGAACGGGGGATTTAAAATGTGTCTTTTTAAAATTTATTTATATTTACTAACCAAACTCTAGTAGTATGTGCTTCTTCAGACATCTTTGTCTACATGATATGCCATCTAAAAAAATACCTTCCAGAAACTAGTATATTTATTTTGTGATCATAATTTTGTGTCTCTAACACAACTGCACTCAAGGCACAAGAGTGGGTGAATTAATTAATTGGCAATTTTAGCTTTGATTTACCCAACATATCTAATATCAAAAACAAACTGATCAACCCAGTGAAGCACTGAAACGTTGATCAGTTTGTTTTTGATATTAGTTGTATATTATTGGGAATTTTAGCTTTCGATTTACCCAACTAATATAAAAAACAAACTGATCAACCCAGTGAAGCACTGAAACGTTGATCAGTTTGTTTTTGATATTAGTTGTATATTATTGGGAATTTTAGCTTTCGATTTACCCAACTAATATTAAAAACAAACTGATCAACCCGGTGAAGGACTGAAATGGTGATCTGTTCGTTTTTGCACGAAGCCTACTTCAATAAATGCAGCACTATTTTCATTAGAAAGTCCTTTTTATTTGTTTTTGAGGTTATTTATTAAAAAAAAAAAAAAAAAAAAGGGGTATAACGAGATACAAATTCTATCTATCTATCTATATATATATATATATCTTGTTTTTAGATATATTTAATTTCCCCTAGTATGTTTCCTTTTTCCCCCCTCTGCCTCTGTCTTCCTTTCATTATATGAAATGAAAGAACGGCAGAGGCAGAGGGGAAAAGGAAACATTAGGGGAAATGGAATATATCTAATAGCATGCAAAAACGTAATAATCCAATATTACTCATTTTTTTTTTACAATTTGTACTATATGTTCTGTTATTTTAGCAATCTGCAGATATACTTACCCATCTGTTTATTTGGAAACTGTAATACCTCCAAGCCATTGGGATATGTTGTATGAGTTGTTTGCGCATCTGCATAATAATATACCTTAGAAGATAGATACAATTTATATTAATTTATTGCCTTTAAAAACAAATTATACAATGTAAGAAACAAATTAGGAATACTGAAGAAGACTGTAAATTAAACACAAACACTAGAGGGGATAGTTGAAATATGGATAATAAAAAAAGAATACAGAAATAGATATAAAGTGTGTTACTGAAAAATAATTCTGCATACTGCCGAGCAGTGGTATATTTACCGCGAGGCTGAAAAGGCATTTGCCCTGGGCGGCAATTTTGGGGGGGCGGCAAAAAAAGGAGCCCCTCAAATGCCCTGGCAAATGCCGTGCCAGCCTCTTGTCCTGGGGGGCACAGGAGCTGGCCACCTCTGGGCCCCCCTCTGAGGCTGGCATGGGCTGATGTGGGAGGCGGGCGGCGGGGGAGCACTCTGAACTCTCCCTTGCTCAGCTGCCTCGCGTGCACAGCAGTGATGTCGGAGCCGGAGTGATGTCACTCCAGCATCACTAAGAGGCGCGCGAGGGAGCTGAAAAAAATATTGTGTGTTAGTGGGTGTGTTTGTAAGTGTGTCTGTTAGTGAGAGTGTTAGTGTGTGTCTGATAATGAGAGTGTGTGTGGTAGTGAGAGTGTGTGTGTCTGTTAGTTTATGTCTGACAGTGACAGTGTGTGTCTGTTAGTGAGAGTGTCTGTGAAAGTGTGTGTGCCTGTTGGTAAGTGTTAGTATGTCTGTTAGTGAGAGTGTGTGTGTGTGTGTTAGTGAGAGTGTTAGTGTGTGTCTGTTAATTTGTGTCTGATAGTGAGAGTGTGTGTGTGTTAGTGAGAGTGTGTGTGCTAGTGTGTGTGTCTGTTGGTGAGTGTTAGTATGTCTGTTAGTGAGAGTGTGTGTGTCTGTTGTTGAGTGTTAGTATGTCTGTTAGTGAGTGTGTGTCTGTAAAAGAGTTTGTGTCAGTGAGAGAGTGTATGTCTGTCAGTGAGAATGTGTATCTGTCAGTTAATGTGTAGGTTTGTTAGTGAATGTGTGTCTCTGACACTGAGTATATGTGTCTGTCAGTGAGTGTGTATATGTGTTTGTCAGTGTGTGTCTGTCAGTGAGTGTGTGTTTGACACTGAGTGAGTGTGCGTCTGTCAGTAAATGTGTGTATGTGTCTTGTCAGTGAATGCGTGTGTCCGTTAATGTGTCTGTCAGTGAATGTGAATGTTTCAGTGAAAGTGTGTGACCATGACTGTATCTGTCAGTGAGTGTATGTCAGTGTAGTCGTGTGTCTGTTAGGCAAAGAGCGTGTTGGTTTTTAATAGGAAGTGAAATTTAGAAGGGGGGGGGGGGGGGCGTGCCTGAGTTTTGTCATGCCTAGGGCAGCACAAAACCAGAATACACCACTCCTGCCGAGGTTAATAAATTGACATTGTGAGAACTGGGCATAACAAAACAACATACATCAGCAACCTATAGTGTAACAAGTGGAATTTGTAATAACATGAAAACTAGGAAATCATTCCACATGTGACAACATTAAATCAAACAGCACAAAAATAAGTAAACACCGTTTCAATTATATTAAGAAAAAGTGTAATGGACAAAGTAAAAACTCTGACTGGTCCTTGCACTTGTAAATATATAAATAAATAAATAAAATACAGACCTGGATGCCAGAAAATAAAAGCAAGTTCTAAAATACTGAATCTGCTCTTATTTAATATTTACTAAAACACTAGTGTTTGGGATGCAATGAGTTACATTGAGATGCATTTTATTAAGGTATAACAATGCCCAATTCAAAAAATGAAAAGTGCCCTACAGTAATAAAGATTACTCAAAATTCAATAGGAAGCACAAAAACGAAAATCATAAACTTCAATGAATAGCAGAGGTCCTTCCTGAGCTGCAGGGAGTGGGAGGGAAATATGTAATAAAAGCAATATTGTGCATAACATAATTAATAGGTAAAATAATAATCAATGAGCCAATATGAAAGACATGGTATTCCAAGTGCATATATTAATGCAATTCTGTAAAAGTATTTTTTTTTTAATTTTTTTTTTAAAAGGACCACTCTAGGCACCCAGACCACTTCAGCTTAATGAAGTGGTATGGGTGCCAGGTCCAGCTAGGTTTAACCCTTTTTTATATAAACATAGCAGTTTCAGAGAAACTGCTATGTTTATATAAGGGTTAAGCCAGCCTCTAAATCCTCTAGTGGCTGTCTCACTGACAGCCGCTAGAGGAGCTTGCGTGATTCTCACTGTGAAAATCACAGTGAGAGCACGCAAGCGTCCATAGGAAAGCATTGTAAATGCTTTCCTTTGCGACCGGCTGAATGCGCGCGCAGCTCTTGCCGCACATGCGCATTCAGCCGAAAGGGAGGATCGGAGGCGGAGAGCTCCCCGCCCGGCGCTGGAATAAAGGTAAGTTTAACCCTTTCCTCTCCCCAGAGCCGGGCGGGAGGGGGTCCCTGAGGGTGGGGGCACCCTCAGGGCACTATAGTGCCAGGAAAACGAGTATGTTTTCCTGGCACTATAGTGGTCCTTTAAGTTTCAAATGATCTTTAGTTACACATTAAGATTATTATTATTATTATTTTTTTTAAGTGGATTGTCTGCCTACTTCTAAGTCATCTGAACTAATTACTCCTAAATCCCTTTTCTCAGATGTTGAGGTTATTAGTGTATCAAATATTCTGTACTCTGCCCTTACCTTTCTTATGAATGGGTACAACATTAGCTCATTTCCAATCTTCTGGGACTACTCCTGTTAACGATTGGTTAAATAAACCCGTAATGGTTTTGCTAGTACACCACTAAGCGATTTTAATAACTTTGGGTGTATTCCCTCAGGGTTATTCCTTCGACTTATTTGTCTTTAGTTTTGACGGTTGAAATAGAACCGCTTCCTCTGTAAACGCACATGTAACAAATGACTCATTTGTCCTTTTTCCTAACTGAGGTCCATTTCCTTAATTTTCATCCGTAAATACGGAGCATTCATTGAGGCAGTCAGTGAGACCTTTATCCTCTTCTACATACCTTCCTTCTTTTGTTTTAAATCTTCTAATACTAATCCTTGTTTTACTTTCTTATTCTCATTTATGTATCAAATTCTTTTTTTTATCCTTCTTTGTTACTGACTGTGCTAGTTTCTCTTCTGTGTGTCCTTTGGAGGCTCTTATAACTGGCTTTGGCTCTTTATGCCTAATCTTATAGATCGGTCTGTCTTCCTCACTCTAGGGCAGTGATGGCGAACCTGTGGCACGCCGGGCCCTCTCTGTGGGCACGCGGCCATAGGTTCACCATCAATGCAGAGTAGGCACCTGCCTGCCCGAAACGGCAGGCGCCTACTCTGCTTCCGGGTTGGGAGGCAAGGATAGGGATCTGTGATGCAGCTCCCCTGTCCTCCTGCGCGATGCTGTGTGGAGCGTTACCATGGCAACGCTCCACACAGCATCGCGGCGGGACGACAGGGGAACTGATTCACAGATCCCTCCCCCTGCAGTGCTTACCACCACCGGACCACCAGGGATGGCTGGGCCGCCCCCCCCCCACTTCATTAAAGGTAAGAAGGAGGGGGGGTACTGACACACAGCATCCCTACCCCCCACAACAGTACCCCTATCCCCCCAGCAGTACCCCTTCCCCCCCACAGCAGTACCCCTACCCCCCAGCAATACCCCTATCCCCGCAGTACCCCTACCCCCGCAGTACCCCTACCACCCCCAGCAGTACCCCTTCCCCCCAGCAGTACCCCTTCCCCCCCAGCAGTACCCCCCACCCCCCAGCAGTACCCCTCCCCCCCAGCAGTACTCCTATCCCCCACAACAGTACCCCTACCCCCCACAACAGTACCCCTACCCCCCACAACAGTACCCCTACCCCCCACAACAGTACTCCTACCCCCCAGCAGTACCCCTACCCCTCCAGCAGTACCCCTACCCCCCAGCAGTACCCCCCCCACACACAGTACCCCTACCCAAAAAAAAAGTTGGCATGTATTGCGGTTTGGGCACTCGGGCTCAAAAAGGTTCGCCATCACTGCTCTAGGGTTTTTTTTTTTTTTTTTTTTTTTATAAAATGCAAACGTTTAGTTTTTTTTTACTATTTTGGCCACTTCTGTGAAGTACCACAGTGGTTTCTTATTTCTCTGCTCTTACTGACAAGCCTAATGGAATTTTCTGTTGCTTTCATTAGTGCAACTTTTAAATAATCCCATTTCTTTTGGACTCCATTTAAACTGCTCCAGTCTGATAATGACTCCTTTACGCATATTCTAATTTTAGAAAAGTCTATTTTTCTAAAATGTAAAACTTTGTTTTTTGTGTGGTGTGACTCAGTCACTTTTCTTATATTAAACCATACTGACTGGTGATCACTAAATCCTAAACTTTCACCTACAGTAATATCTGATACCAAATCTCTTTTGTTAACACTACATCTAATATAGCCCAGGGCTCGAGTCCTGCAGGAACGCGTGGGAACGGCGGTCCTGCACTTTTTTTAGAGCAGGAACGCCGTTCCCGTTTGTGGTCCTGCAGGCACTCAGGGGGCGGCAAAAAATGCCGCCCCCAAATGCCCCTGTGTTTCCCCTGTCATGGGGGGGCCAAGGGGTGGCCTAATAGCCTCCTGAAGGCCCCCCCCGGCCGGCTCTTGTCTCGCTGTCAGACGCGGCGAGGGAGCTGTGTTCTCTCTGCTCCCTCTCGCCGCGCGCCGTTTGCTGATGCTGGGAGCCGGAATATGACGTAATTTCCGGCTCCAAGCATCAGTAGACAGCCCGCGCGGCGAGAGGGAGCAGAGAGAACACAGCTCCCTCGCCGCGTCTGACAGCGAGACAAGAGCCGGCCGCACTGAAGCCCCACTGGACCCCAGGGACAGGTCCACGCCAGCTCTCCAGGTAGGGAGGCTGGGTGGACATTTTTAATTTTTACAAAAATATGCAATAATTCTTGTGTATATGTGTGAGTGTATGCATGTGTGTGTATGTGTATGTGTGTGTGTGTGTGTCTGTGAGTGTGTCTGTGAGTGTGTGTGCCTTTGAGTGTGTGTGTATGTGTGTGTCTGGGAGTGTATGTGTGTGTGTATGTGTCTGTGAGTGTATGTGTCTGTGAGTGTATGTGTCTGTGAGTGAGTGTGTCTGTGAGTGAGTGTGTCTGGGAGTGTGTGTGTCTGGGAGTGTGTGTGTCTGTGAGATAATGTATGTGTCTGGGAGTGTGTGTGTGTCTGGGAGTGTGTGTGTCTGTGATTGTGTGTGTGTGTGTGTGTGTGTCTGGGAGTGTGTGTATGTATGTGTATTTGTGTGTTGGTGTCTGTGAGTGTGTGTGTATGTGTCTGGGAGTGTGTATGTGTCTGGGTGTGTGTATGTGTCTGGGTGTGTGTATGTGTCTGGGTGTGTGTATGTGTCTGGGAGTGTATGTGTCTGGGAGTGTATGTGTCTGGGAGTGTATGTGTCTGGGAGTGTGTGTGTCTGGGAGTGTGTGTGTCTGTGAGTGTATGTCTGGGAGTGTGTGTATGTGTGTGTGTGTGTGTGTTTGGGAGTGTGTCTGTATGTGTATTTGTGTGTTGGTGTCTGTGAGTGTGTGTGTGCATGTGTCTGGGAGTGTGTGTGTCTGGGTGTGTGTCTGGGAGTGTGTGTGTATGTGTCTGGGAGTGTGTGTGTATGTGTCTGGGAGTGTGTGTGTATGTGTGTGTATGGGAGTGTGTGTGTGTATGTGAGTGTATGTGTCTGTGAGTGAGTGTGTCTGGGAGTGAGTGTGTCTGGGAGTGTGTGTGTCTGGGAGTGTGTGTGTCTGTGAGATAATGTATGTGTCTGGGAGTGTATGTGTGTGTGTATGTGTCTGGGAGTGTGTGTGTCTGTGATTGTGTGGGTGTAGGTGTGTCTGGGAGTGTGTGTATGTATGTGTATTTGTGTGTTGGTGTCTGTGTGTGTGTGTGTGTGTCTGGGAGTGTGTGTGTCTGGGAGTGTGTGTGTCTGGGAGTGTGTGTGTCTGGGAGTGTGTGTGTATGTGTCTGGGAGTGTGTGTGTGTGTGTGTGTCTGGGAGTGTGTGTGTGATTGTGTGTATGTGTGTGTGTGTGTGTATGGGAGTGTGTCTGGGAGTGTGTGTATGTATGTGTATTTGTGTGTTGGTGTCTGTGAGTGTGTGTGTGTATGTATGAGAGTGTATGTGACTGGGTGTGTGTCTGGGAGTGTGTGTGTGTGTCTGGGAGTGTGTGTGTGTATGTGTCTGGGAGTGTGTGTGTGTATGTGTCTGGGAGTGTGTGTGTATGTGTCTGGGAGTGTGTGTGTCTGGGAGTGTATGTGTGTGCCTGTGAGGGTATGTGTGTCTATCTGTGAATTTGTGTGTGTGTGTGTGTGTCTTTGTGTGTCTGTGAGTGTACGTGTGTGTCTGTAAGTGTATGTGTGCACCTGAGTGTGTGTGTACGTGTTTATATATGCATACAAGTTTTGGTTTTTTTTTTGGTGGTGGGGTGGGGGTGGAACTCGAGTGAGTTCCCACACTTTATTCCCCAGGACTTGACCCCTGATATAGCCTCTTTACGAGTTGTTTTAGAGACAATCCCAGTAGGGAGTTTAGAATATGTGTGCTCCTGGTGCAAGCAGCTATTGTGGTTTTCAGTTTATATGAGGAAGATTAAAGTCACCCATTATGATAACTCCCCCCTTCATTGTCATTTTAGCTATTTCCTCAACTAGTATATTATCTCTCTCTTCTATTTGCCAAGGTGGCCTACAGGACTTACTGTGTGATTACCAAATTCTAACGTAACCCAGACAGACTCGGTTTGCTTACTTTTATTAGGCTACATTTTATGCTATCCTTCACATACAGGGTCACCCCTCCCCCTACTTGCCTTCTCTGTCTTTTCTTTAAAACAGTACCCTGGCTTTGCTACATCCCAGTCATTCTTCTCATTATACCATGTCTTAGTAACAGCCACTAAATCTACATTCATATTTGCCATTATTGCCACAGTTAATAAATCTTATTCCCTAAACTGCGAGCATTTGTAAAAACTTTATGACAAGACAAACTCAATTTCACTCATGGCATTTCATATATCTCTCAAGAATCCCAGTTCCTTTACCCCATGTATGACAGAATGAGATAGAGACCTAGGACGTTCATTTACTGCACTGAAAAAAATATCATCTAAAGAGAACAATCCAAGTATCACAGGAATCTATAACTACAGGGCATTCAAGTTCTAGATTCCTCTCAGCCAATGAGCTAAAATCTACAGAGAAGCAGGAGGCAGTGTCTGGCAGATCCAAGTAAAAAGTAAATGCAGAACACAGACAACTGCTCTATCTGCCCAAGGATGAGTCTGCCTACAAACTACTGACCCAAAGGTACCATTCATCAACACATATTTCCAATTACGGATTGGATGGAGTTGATGATATGGAATAGAAGAGGACACCATCCTACATATATGATGGCTCTGTAGACCAAGCATGTCAAACTAGCAGCCCGAGCCGCATGTGGCCCAGAATGGACATCTTTGCGGCCCGGTGAGCCGCGAGTACATTCTTAGTGTTCCAAGCAGAGTAGGCACCTGCTTTCTCCACATTGCAGGTGCCTACTCTGCTAACATTTACCCGACCGGGGAGGAGAGGAAGGTGGATGCAGCGAGGGAGCTCAGTGTTCCTGCTCCTCACTGCTCCCTCGCGCCCTCTGTAGTGATGCCGGGCGCTGGAATATGACATCAGGATACGCTTTGGCACAGGGTGCGGATGGTGCCATTTGGGGTATACCAAAGATTGGACTTCAAAGTCGCATACTGGCAGCGGCAATGTGAGTAGAGCCTGCTTGTTGGCTAGAGGGGAGTGCTGGGATTTAGTATATGGGGTGGGGGGGAACTCAAACTAAACCTAAGTTTCTATAAAAATTTAAATGTTTTTATTTTTTTTGCGGCCCAGATAAACTAAAACCTTGTTTATTTGGCCCTTGCTAGACTTTGAGTTTGACATGCTTGCTGTAGACTGTTAACTTATAGTGGTTTAAAACTATTTTTTTTCTTAAGGATATTGTTTATACCCGTTTTTTTTTTTTCTCCTTTTGAATGCCTGTTTAGCGCTTTTACAACATTTCCTTTTTTTTCTTAAAACTATTTCTACCATAGTCCCCACCTACATTCACACCAGAAACTATGCTGTTCCATCATACCTTGCAGCCCCTAGAGTACAAAAGGTTTATCGCCCTTTGTCTAGCATAGAGAAAGTGTTACTGTCCTAATTTTTGCACAACTTACTACTCAATTATTGGTTGTTATTTAAAAATATATATATACACACACACACACACACACATATATATTTATAGTCTATTTTATGTTAATTTATAAGCTCTGCCAATCACATAAAATAGCATTTTTATGCCACTGTTTCTATGCACTGTAAATGTTGTATTATCGATAAATTGTTACACCCTTGTATGGTTTTCAACTCACTTAATATTTTTTTTAAATGAATAAAGAATATTTGAGTATTGTTAAATCACCTGACATTTTTTAGTTAATAAATCCATATATATATATTGTTACAAAGTTTATCGAAGTTAATTCATTCTAAATGCAGTAAAACTGACATAAATACAAAGAGTACATGTGAATTAAAAAAAAACAAAACAAAAAATTTTTTAACCCATTTTGTTCGAACTTGTTTTTTTTTTTCAAAACCATTAATTTAGTGGCTGTAAATATATCTAACACACAATATTCTAAATCAGGTTGGAACTTTATGTCTTGAAATTAAAGCCCTACACTTTCCAGGGTCAGTTTTTCCTGGCATTATGATTCATCCACTGTGCAGTACTAGATTTGAAAATACCCCTTTTTTTGTTATTTCTTTATTATAAATACATATTAATAGTTCATTCCATGCTTCTTGGAACTCTTGTCAATCTTTCAGTTTAAAAAAGATACTGTTTGCATTTTGGAACAAAGTAATACAATATTCACATACTATACTTTGGTCAGGCATTATCTTCTTCACATCACCATTAAAAAACGATACGGTTGTAGTTGATCCGTCTGCACTGATCTCCTTCTTTGTTCCATTATTGAATCCAATGACTCTGCGTCCATCTGATAGCAGTTGCTCTACCTACAAGCCATTGATAAAGCAAAAATTAACATTAAATTAAACAATTATAGGTATGTGGAATAGAGTGTTATTTTGTTTAAATTACTATAATTATCATATTTAAAGAAACATTTTAATATTGAATCAAATCATTGGTTTACTCATGAGAATGAAGGGCTCATATAAATTCTGATTTGTTCTGTACTTTCCCATCATAAGTATTGGAATAAAGAGATTTACTCTAAGGCAAAGAAAAGGGTTTTTTATAGCAAGAATAATAAGGGTGGGGAATTCTCTGCCTGATGTGGTTTTATCAGAGTCTGTACAGATATTTAAACAGCAATTAAATAAATACTTGCAAAAACATAATATACTGGGAAATACATTTTAATTAGTGTGGTAATAAGCTTCTTGATCCAAGCAGATATCTGACTGCTATTCTCTGGTCAAGAAGGAATTTTTTTCCTAGTCTGTTGCACAATTGGAAGCATTTTGAATCACGGTCCGACCACTGCACCCGTAAGTGTCCCTGGGCAAGATACCTAACCATATATACCCTGTCCACCTCAACAATATGAGAGCAACACAAACCAAGAGAGTCATGCCGACTCGGACGTCACCCGGATTAACAAGGTCCGTGTCAGATGTTAGGGAACCAGGGCAATCTGACGACAAGTGGGCTACTGGAACAAATCATTCCTGGACACGGAGCGAAAACCTAGACCTGCTTGAATGCTACTACAACAGCAGACCCAACGGGAGAGGCTACATGAAACGTATGTGGGAGCTACGGATGAACAAGAGACCATTTCAGCTGGTTATACAACGTTTTAACATCTTTAAGAGAAATCTAGTGTCACAACTTGAATTAAACGGACTACAGAAGAAATCAATCATGCACCATGAAGAGGAAGAAATTCCCATACCCACACTCTTACCGGCACCAGAGAATTGCCAACCGGAATCCATACCCTAAGATGGCATAACAACAGATATAAGGGAAATGATCCTAGATAAACTAGCAGTCGTTGACCAGTGGACAAGACTACCGAAGATCACTGGAAAGCTACTGCCAGACAGCATGCTAGCTGCAGTTAATAAAGCATTGTCCACAATGCCAAACTTGCACCATCGCAGAGACCAACATGCTCATATATGCCACAGCATTAGTGGTCCTCCAGCTACTGGACTACAAGATCAGGCTCAAAAAGAAGCAATGCCCACCATGGAGACTACGACTGGAAGCAAAGATAAAGACAACACAGAAGGAAGTTAGTAAGCTGGATCAAGTTAACAGAGGTAGAAAGATCAAAGCTGCTGCGGAAGTACAAGGATATGCCCATACTAGAGGCACTGGAAACCGCTAAGCAAAGACTGACAGCACTGGCAACCAGACTGAGCAGATATACCAGAGAAGCAAAGGCTAAGAGAATCAATGCCCTCTTTACCAAAGAACCACCCAAGGTGTATGCACAGCTACAGAGTAACTGCCACATCTCCTTGCAAGACCCACTCAGAGCGGAGACTGAACAGTACTGGAAGAATATCTGGGAGAAAGAAGCATCTCATAGCACCGAGGCCCAGTGGCTACTGGACCTGAAAGGAGACCAATGCGTGCTGCCAGAACAGGAACCAGTCACCATCACAGTCGAAGATATCCAATAGAGAGCAACACACAAGAGTTAGTCAGCTCCAGGGTCTGACATGATCCACAACTACTGGATAAAGAAGTTAACAAGCTCTGCACGAAAGCCTAGCAGCACAAATGAACCAGCTACTTGCAACAGGCTTTCACCCTAACTGGCTAACACAAGGGAGAACAATACTGATCATGAAGAACTCTCACAAGGGAACACCACCATCCAACTACTGACCAATAACCTGCCTCCACAGAACATGGAAACTCCTGTCAGGTATCGTAGCCTCCAAGATCCAGGGGCATATGAGTAAATATATGAGCAATACTCAGAAGGGGATTAGAAACAACACCAGAGGATCAAAACACCAACTACTGGTAGGCCAAGCAGTCATAAGGGATTCTAAGACCAGACAGACCAATCTGTGCATGGCCTGGATTGACAACAAGAAAGTCTATGACACAATGCCACACACATGGATACTGGAATGCTTGGTTCTCTACAAGGTCAGCAAGACAATAAGAGCCTTCATCAAGAACTCGATGGGCAAGTGGAAAACAACTCTAGAAGCCAATCCCAGGACAATAACTCAAGTGGACATCAAATGTGGCATATACCAAGATGATGCGCTATTTCCTATGCTGTTCTGCATAGGCCTCAACTCCCTTAGCCAGATTATCAAGAAGAGTGGATACAGATACAGGTTCAAGAGTGGAGCTACCATCAGCCACCTACCACTACATGGATGACATCAAGCTGTATGCCAAGAATGAGCAAGACATTGACTCACTGATCCACCTAACTAAGATATACAGCAAGGACAACAGAATATCGTTTGAACTAGTGAAGTGTGGGCTGATGATAGCAAAAAGAGGGAAGATGATCAGGACAGAAGGAGTTGAAGTACCTGGGGATACCACAAATGCATGCAACCATGAGTAAGAGGCAAGGAGGATAGCAACATCCAAGTACCTCCAAAGAGTTAGACAGGTCCTGAAGTCCCAGCTCAATGGCAAGAACAAGATTTAACACATATGCCCTACCGGTCATCAGGTACCCAGCTGGAATAACCTGGCCAAGAGAAGAACTGGTCACCATGGATGTCAAGACCAGAAAACTACTCACTATGAATGGAGGATTCCACCCGAAATCCAGCACACAGAGACAGTACACCTGCCAGAAGGAAGGAGGTCGGGGTCTGATGAGTCCTGGATGAAACACAGAGCATCCACAAGTACATCACGAAGATGGTTCTCAAAGATGAACTGCTAAGGCAATGCCTCAGACTTCAACAGATAGAGGATGCATAAAAAGCAGAGGTTCCTTGGCAAAGACATACCTCTCCATTGGGGTGTACCACTGGCAGATAGTGGATGTGACTCACATGACAAAATAATACCAGTGGTTGGAGAAGGCAGGACTGAAAGACAGCACTGAGGCACTAATCCTAGCAGCACAGGCACTCAGCACCAGATCAATAGAAGCTGGAGTCTACCACACCAGGCAAGACCCAAGGTTCAGACTGTGCAAAAAGGTCTCTGAGACAGTCATAGTAGCCAGATGCAAGATGTTAGCAGGAGCAGCATACATGGAGAGACACAACCAAGTTGCGGGGATTGTGTACTGTGTACCGAAACATCTGCACAGAATATGGATTGGACTTGCCTAAGTCCAGATGGGAGATACCACAAAGGGTATTTAAGAATAGCAGGGCTAAGATCATGTGGGACTTCAAGAGCCAGACAGACAAGCAAGTGCTGGCCAACCAACCCAACATTGTGGTGGTAGACAAGGAACGGAAGACTGCAGTCGTGGTGGATGTGGCAATATCCAGGCACCATAACATCAGGAAGAAGGAATATGAGAAGGTGGAAAAATACCAAGGACTGAAAGAATATGGAAAGTGAAGGCAGTAGTAGTGGTCCCAGTTGTGATAGGAGCACTCGGGGCTGTGACTCCTAAGTTGGGGGAAGTGGCTTCAACAGATTCCAGGTGGGACAGCTGATATCGCTGTCCAGAAGAGTGGAGTTCTAGGAACAGATAAAATACTGCGCAGGACCCTGAAACTCCTAGGTCTCTGGTAGAGGACCCAAGAAACAGACAGACACACAATGGTTTAGCATGGCCGGGTGCTATGCTAAATTGCCAGGCTTTAGGTATCCAGTTTATGTAGAAAAGTGGCAGCACTCACGGTCTTAAATAAAAATCCCAAATTTTATTGTATTTCCATAAAAGAGATCTACTTTTCAGTCTCTCTGGGGACTTTCATCATTTGTATTTATTTTTTTGTTTCCCCCCCCCACACAGAAATCTCAAATATATATAATTTTTTTGTTTCCCCACAGAAATCTAAATTTTTTTCCCCCACCATAACTTTCTTGGTCTCAACTAATTTGATTTGCTGACCCATAATCCCTTACAGTAGTAACATCTCTGCAAATTTGAGATTTCTGTGGAAAAAGCAAGTCGTAACTATCTACTGACTTCAGGTGGAAAGTGTTTTTAAATCACATTTCCCTCCACAATAACTTTCTTGGTATGTGTATATATGTAGTGGAAAAACAAGTGATAACCCCTCCCAAAACAGAGGAAACCAGAATGGTTTTGCTAGAATTAAGTTTCCCTAACAGTTTTTGATAGAATAAGCAGATTGATTACTTTTCCATCAGGATACTGGGTTTCTTCTTGAATAGTGTCATCTTCACTGCTCTTCTTTTCCCCTCGTGTTGATGACTTTCTTGACAAAATGGACTTTGGATGAGAACTCTATAGATTATTACAACATTAGGAAAACATAATTCAAGCAGCAAAGCAGTATTGCCAAAACTTTATTTTTGTTTTAATTGTAACCATAAAAACATGACAGTTTCCTAATGTGGAATCCTTTGGTGCTACTGAGGTTTAATTAGGCATTTGTGTACAACTTGGCTACCTGGGCACTCCAGAACCAGCGCATCTATCAATAGCAACAAGATCAGTCACATGGAGCAACATGGAGAGAGAGAGGCGTGAGTGAAAGTGACATTGGGAGTGAAAATGTTATTTAGATTGGACTAACACTATGGAGTGGGGATGGGATACTGTCAAGAAGAAAGGGAACCAATTGCACCATCCCCAAAAAATAATAATTCGCAACACATTCTTGCATTCACACACAAATTGGCGACTCACATAAATGTGCCCCTACATTTTATCCCAAAGGCAAGTAGTGAATAAAGAAAATGCTGTTTATGTGCATTTGAGGTAGTAAGTAAAACGTTGAGAATGACTTAAAATTTGGAACCCTGATTATGTAGTTTATTGTATATAGACACCATTAGTTCCAATATAACTGCAATCATGTTTTCAGTATTAAACAGATACACACGGTTATATTTTGACAAATTTTATATATATAAAAAATGTGTTCCTGACAGGATTTCTTTGCTTCCAAAACTCACTTTCATCAATCAGTTGTTGAAGAATATTAATAATTATTCTAATAGGAAAATTTATATTATATTTACAACTGGAAGACTCGATTACACATCTTGACATTCATTTAGCTGGGATTTGTCACTTATCGTTTTTGTGTCTATGACAGGAAAGTTCCATGTCTGTTTTTGTTACCTCAGACACACAGACACACTGTAATGCATACCTTTGTTTCAGAGGTGTGAGTATACTCAACAGGAGTTTTCCTTCCACTTGGTGTGACACTGCGAGTTCTTCTTAAGTTAGTGGATGGTCTCACCTGTTCCCAGGGATTTGGCTGGTCTTCAAATTTTCTTACACTTAAAGTGTCAACATCCTATGCATTTACAAAATATCCACAACACAAATAAAATAGTGGTTAGGTATTGTATCAGTATAATAAGTTAAAAGTAAAAAACAAAAAAACTCTACAGTACCATAGGTGTAATACTTTTCACAAAGTTTGTCAATATTTCGTTTTTACTTTAAAAATTTGTATTCAAACATCAGGGAGAGGCACAAAATAATGTACTGCAAGCAGTAAGCATTACATTGATTTTTTTTCAAATTGGTACATTAATGAAATATACAGAACAATGTAAAGCACCCAATACAGTAACAATAACATACATTGATTGGCACATCAATATCACATAAGCAAACATTAAATATTCCTAGAGTGAATGACAGCAACAAGGGGCATGAAGGAGAAGAAAAATGCCAGATACATGGATCAGAACCTGTTACTCAATAACAGAGAGGTAGGTTTGTAGCCCCTCTTTCTCCACTCCCCGCATCACCTTTGTGTGGCTCCTTCTCCCTCCAGCACCTGTGTGTCTCTTTCTCACCACAGCCCCTGTGTCTCTCTTTCTCACCCCAGTCCCTGTGCCTCTCTTTCTCCTGATCACAAGTGTGTGTCTTTCACCCCTCGCAGTCTCTCTGTGTGTCTCTTTATTTCTCCCACCTACTGTGTTTTTCTTTCTCCCTCAAGCTCCTGTGTGTGTCGCTTTCACTCGCCCAGTCACTGGTGTGTCTCTTTTGCTCCCCATTCACTGTTGTGTCTCTTTCACCCTAAACCACTATGTTTCTCTTTCTTCACCCCAGCCCCCACCCCAGTGGTATATTATCACTAGAGCTTGCATAGTCCCTTCAGGTCGGGGCTGCTGGATGTTTGCTCCCTCCAGGGGTAAAGGGCACAGTACTTCCAGGTATGTGAACTGGATAGAGTTGCTGTCAGCGCTTCTCTCGTGGGAATCCCCAGGGCTCATAGGAAGATGTCTGCTTCTGTTAGTGTGGACAGTCTCTTCGTGCTGCCCTCTCTGGGGACTATCAGGGTGCGTGGTAAAGCCCGCCGGAACTTAATGCCTGCGTTGCACAGCTGGCTGGTCACAGGCCCCATTGATTGGTGCCATAGTAATGTGTTGCGCGTTATGTCTTTAAGAAGGTGACTTGAGAGGCTTTGAAATTGAGCGGGGTCTTGCCCCGGACTGCAGCTATTGGTCGAACCTTGTCGTTGGTCGAATGGCATCTAACGATGACGTCATGTGAGGCTTGTGGTGGTGTTTGCCTCGGTTTTTGGGATCCGAAAGAAGCCATCAAAGGTGAGTTTGTTTGCCTTGGCGTGCGACATGAGGGAGGTGGTAAGTCGTCTGAAGTAGTGGGGTAGTTCTGTTATGCCAACGGAGTCGGGTATGCCCGGATCTTGAGGTTTACACGCCTGTGGCGGTCCTTTGTCAGGTCCACCCTGGTTGTTAGAGTGGCCTGGGAATTCTGCAATTGGTGAATGGATTCTTTTAGACCTTGGACTTCCTGCCTCAAGTCCAAGATGGCCTCTTCGGAGGCCTGTGTGCGTGCCGTGACTGCCATGATTTCGGTTTTGAGCAGTTCTAAGTCTGCAGCATGCAGCTGCCACATTTCGTGCAGTAAATCTGAGATGTCTTGTTTTGTAGCTGCGGTAAGGTTAGTTCCCTTTACAGAGTCTGCTTGGTGCGATCGGGTGTGTGAGGGTTCTGGGGGCATCTCTGTGGGTCTCTCAGAGCCGCTTGAACCTCCATTATGGTCTGGCTCGCCATCTTTGCATTGGCTGGGAGCTTTAGCAGCGCGTCTATGTCCAGGGTGTCTTTGCTTGCACCTGGTGGTGGCTTTTGGGATCTTCTGCCCATGGTGTCCGTGACCCGCAGGTGTGCGTGGGCTGGTACGGAGGTGAGTATGTGTAAGTCTCCGGCCACTCCGGTATTTCCAGCATTGCCCTGCAGTGCGGGACTCGAGGTAGGCCCCAGATTTCTGTCGGGTTTTCCTGCTAGTTTGCGGAAATAGAAAAGGCATCTGTAAGTGTGGTGCAGAGATGGTGCCAAGGTGGGTATTTTTACACCCTTGATGGTGTAGTTTAGGGTATGATATATGTCGGCTTTTGTTCCCCTATTCAGGAGCTTCAGTGTGTTGCGGCCATTTCGTTCAGGTGTTAGGGTCCGCCCCCTGCAATTATTTGGTATCTTTTTAGACATGTTCAACCATTTTTCTTTTGCTGTTTTGTACTTTCCAGACTCTTATGGGAGCACAGACCCTAAGCATGATGGGTTAGGAAAAAAAGAGGGACAGGACCCCTTGAACAATTCGATGGGGGGGAATGACCCGCAGGTTGCACTGAAAGGAACGGCACAGGGAAGTATCATGGGGTGGTCATGGTGGACCTGGCATGTAAAAAAAAATCAATGTATCCATCCTTATGGCCAAGTATAAAATCATGACACCAAGGGACTAAATACCCTTCATAAGAGAAGGTTTGCTTTTAGGGAGATGAGTTGTGCACTAGTTGCTGTAAAGTGCCTCCATGAGACATACTTTTGCAGTCATAACCCACCCAACTACTTTCCACTTGTACGCATCTACTAAAAGTAAGGGAGTCTCCGTATTTTGTGTGTTTTTTTTACATTATTTTGGTGTGGTTGGAACCACAAAATTTCGTCATGATTAGCCAAACAATTTACATAAGAAACGTGTGAGGGCATCCATAGGCAAGTAAAACAAAACCTAAGAAATTAAATGTAAAATCTTAAGAGTGGAATGCTATATCTGAAAAAAGGCCCTTTTGGGTGCTTGCTGCCCCATCAGAAGAACCCACAGTACCGAAAGTCCCACGGGGGAGCCTGTAGACACAGGGCTGCACATCTTCCATAATGCTGGGGTTCACAGTTTCCATGGCCACTGCACCTTGTTGCACCGGCAGAGGCAATGTTGGCAATTGGAGGCCTTTCAAAAATTCTGTTGGGTCTTCAGAAGCTGACAGAAGGTGTCCCTGAAGGCTGATACGATGGGCGACAATTCGCAGTCTCTCTTCACTTCCAATGCCTGCAGTACTTTGTGGATGAAGTCCAACAAGATCTTTGGGCCACCATACCGGGGAGGTGCTAGACTTGATGGATAAGTGATTCCACCCTGGAGTGGGTGTCATCCAGTCTTCATTCACCCTGCCCTTCTCTGGACTCGATATCCCCTATTCGGTGCTTCAAACCACTTAGTTCTCTCTGCACTCCAGCGAGGTCCACTTTCCATACCGCTTAACGACATTCAGGTCACAATGTTGAATCTTTAATACCCCCAATGATGGGCAGATTTAGTTAATCAAATACCTTAAAAATGTGGAGTCCCTTAAAACTGGTGAACTCTATGTATGTGGGGATTTTAACTGTTAATAAACCCAGGGCTGGATGCATGATATCCACTCAATAAGGACCCTCCTGCCACGTTGATAGCCATTGGTAACAGGTTTATTGCTTTCATCCATTTATGATTGCAGGAGATCCTTGTACCCAGCTGAGAAAGATTGACAAGACATGTGCTAGGAGGATGGGGAGCTCTTCACAACCTTACAGACACTAACATAGAGCCAATCACCTTATCAGACCATGCCCCGGTCATTTGCACATTTTCAACTTTTTTTCCTAGTTTGTTGCAAAATAGTTTTTTTTGCCTTCTTTTGGATGTGATAAAGGCTGAACTTGATGGATGCATCTCTCTTTTTTTTAGCTATAATACTATGTAACTCTCTACCCACCCAGTGGACTAAGGGTGTGAATGCTTAATGAGTCACTAATGGAAATCCCTGAGATCCAGACCGAGGAAGCAAAAGTGCTAGAGCACTATTTCAAGGACAATTTCCAATCCACAACCTCATCAATCTATGGTTGGCACACAAGGCGCTATAGAGAGCCCACCTTATCAAATTGGGAGTGTGGAGGAAGGACTCAGAATTCAAGAGGAGGTTCCTTCTTTACCAACTGACACATCTGGAACACTAACAAATCCAGACCTTCCATGGCGATTAAAAGGAAGATGGAGCAGATCAAGAGAGAACCTAACACTCTACCGTTGAAAATTACAGAACTGAGCCTCAGACATTTAGACATTTATTATTAATGAGTTGTTATAAAGGGCTGGTTACTACTGCGCCCTCTATAACATTGGAAATGATGAATCACAAGTTCAACCTTCTTACATGGAGATCATCCATGGGAAGGCTGGCCCAACCCAGTATCTCCCAGTCTCAGGCTGCTATACTAGGGTACTTTCATGGAAACAGAGGTCCTAAAAGTGATACAAAAAGTTACCTAAACACAAATCACCAAGGCTGGATGGTTTCCCTAATGCTTACTATGCAAGATTTTCACCCTGGCAAGCACTCCACTTGATCGCACTCTTTAACCACATCTATTGCACTGTTTCAGTGGTTCCCATGTGAATAAGGCTAGAAAACAAATATGTGCGACCCTTCTCTAAAAACCAATTGCTATGGATGCCTCCAGCCCCCTTAAATACCACTGGCACTTCCTTGACAAAAGTCACTTTACAAATATGTTATAAGTATGCACATGATATATTGGACCAAACCAAATAGCTCCCTATTCCACACTTTTTGGTCCTGCCTGGGTCTGACACAGCTCTGGAAATACATCCAGGTAGTGATAAGTACATGTAAACCGCTGACATTACCCCTAGATTCAATGATATTCTAATTAAACATAATGCTGGAGCACTTTCCAAGTAATCACATGACCCTAAAAACACACATCCTAACGGACGCATGCACTGGTTTGGGTACATTACCCAATAAGCATCAACTAATCTATTTAGTTGCATATATTTATGAAATAAAAGGGCTCTAGACTTGCGAAGAATGCTTTAGGCCAGGGGTAGGCAACTGTTGGCACTCCAGATGTTTTGGACTAAATCTCCCATAATGCTTTTACAGTTATAATGCTGGCATGCATCAAGGGAAATGTAGTCCAAAACATGCTGAAGGTTGCCTACCCCTGCTTTAGGCAATAGATGATATGTCTTGAATTTATATATATTCCTGTGTAAGAGGAAACCATGGAGGCAGTTATCGATGTACATATAGCCCATCCTCCAAAAGGGAAGTAGATCAGACTGCCATAAAAAGTGTAATGGTGGGATACAATACTCGCAAAATGATTACGTATCTAGTAACCACACCTCCAAAGGGGATACTGAGCTGTAACAAAGAGGCATTGATTAGATTGGCACACCTAGAATTTTGACGTACGCCAGGAGGTGACTGAGGATTGGCCCTACATGGCACACCCACAATTATGACACAAACCAGAAGGAATAATATGTCACCTTTACTAACTCAGGAAGTCTACAGTATGAGGAGAAATGCGCAGGAAGGTGGACACTGCATTTTAATTTGATTCATGTATTATATTATTGAATGTCAACTAAAAGTAATTCATATAGCTATATGTTGAAATATATTTGTCCCTAGCTGCTTGCGACGAAGGGAGTGTTACCCCTAAATTATCAGATAGCTCTATATACCCAGAGCCAGGTTTGTCAGTCTCTATCAATAGGGAGTGTTCAGTTAGTGTTTATCTTTCTTTGCCCCAAGGTGTCTAAACATATTGCACCATTGTAGCAGTTTATTCTATTGAGGAATCACCTCAGAAGTTGGAAGGAAAGTTAACTGCCTATCCTGTTTAATCAAAACAAGGGAGGTAGTTACCATATAATTAACACCCAACTCCTTATTATGGATAATGTGTCACAATAAGTGCATGTAGGTCTGCACACATAGATAATCCCAAATAAGCCACAGAAAAATTATGTATACAAAAGGAGTGAACATTTATTGATATAAAATAAAAAAAAGTATGCATATCAAAAAATCATGGTGTCATACTGTCACAGCAGCACTCATAGATGCTAAAGGTAGTATAGGTATATCACACCAAACCATTGTAGTGCACTGAAATGACACAAATTTCCCAGCAAGAGAGAGAGAAAAAACTAATTATGTTCGGAAAATATCAATTTGCCGTACTACCTGCAACTGCCAGACAGTGGAGAGACCACCTAGAAGACAACCCCGAAAAAGAGTGTGAAAGCCCTGGATGCGGCGTTTCGCACCTTCTTTGGTGCTTTCTCAACATGTGTTGAGAAAATCAGTACATCAGTACACAATGTGACTTTTTTTTTTTCTGTTACTCTAAAGCTAAATACAGATTTTATTCACATACTGAATAAGGTAATATTTAATTCCAATCCAATTTTTTTCCTCGCTGTTTTGTTTTTTTAATTCTGTTATTTTGAACACATCACAAAAACGTATTTTTACATTTTGTGTTTTGGTATGATGAACCAGAATTTCAGACAGACCAACTCCACCACAACAAAAACACACTCAGCCACAAACAGGATACAAATGGATGTAAAATATACTGTACTAGTGGATGTTCAATTAGGCAATTATTCTATAAATATTTATAATAGATCTTTAAACCAACACCAAGTAGATTCCCTGGGAAACAGATGTATGGTAATTGATGGTACAAATATGAAAATTATCACTTCAGTAAAACCATTCTGATCCAACCTCTTGGGTCGGTTCTGAAACACATTTTGTGTCAGTTTAAAGGGACACCCCACTGCCCAAAAATAAATAGATTGGGGGAAAAAATATAATATCCCAATTTTGCTGATATAACCCAAGTAAAAAACCAAAGGTATTGAAAGTGGGGTATGTTTAGTCTTTTTAGTAGCCACTTAGTCACAAACACTGGCCAAAGTTAGCGTTCATATTTGTTTTTGTGTGAAAAAAAGCAAAAAACAAATATTTGGCCAGTGTTTGTGACTAAGTGGCTAGTAAGAAAGACTGGACATACCCCACTTGCAATACCTTGTGTTGTCTACTTTTGTAAATGGTATGCCATCATGGGGGTAATTCTCATTCCTGGGATACCATACGCTCTCAAAGGCAACATAACCAATCTGGCAAATTTCAATGTCAAAAAAATGAAATGCAAGCCTTATATGTGACTCTCTAACTTTCCAAAACACCATGAAACCTGTACATGGGGGTACTGTTATTCTCGGGAGACTTCACTAAACACAAATATTAGTGTTTTAAAACAGTAAAACATATTACAACAATAATATAGTCCATAAAAGTGCCATTCGTTTGTACAAAATGCAAAAAACGTCACTTTTACTTAAAATATAATCGTTGTAATACACTTTACCAGTTTGAAACACTAATATTTGAGTTCCGAAGTCTCCCGAGTAAAACAGTACCCCCAATGTACAGGTTTTATGGTGTCTTGGAGAGTTACAGGGTCAAATATAGTGCTTGCAAATTAAATTCTCTGCACTTTCTCTCTGTGTTGTCAGGCATGTCAATCAAATTTTAATTAATCAAATCACCTAATTATGATAAAAGATTACTTAAATATACACGTAGAATTTTAATATATATGCATTTATAGGTATTTAAATTCTACGTGTATACTAATGTAATTTTTTATGTAATTACTTGTATTTATCTATATATATATATTTGCGGTTATTTGTATTTTATATATAGATAGATATATATAGAATGTCATTCTAAGTGTATTTTGTTACCAATATATATATATATATTAATAACAAAATACAGTTAGAATGAAATTACATATGAATATATAATTTATATAACATTTTGTTTCAATATTTTATTTATTAATTTTATTATTTTATTTATTTATTATTGTAATTATACGTATTTATATATATAATATATGTGTATATATCTATTATATATAATATATGTATATTATATATATGTAACGTCATTCTAAGTGTATTTTAATACTAATATATGTACTTATATTAGTATTAAAATACACTATGTATGATGTTAAATATATATAATATGTATATATATTATTCATATAATATATACACATATATTATATATTTATAAATATATCTATTTTTTAACATGTCTAATTTTTTTTTTCCAGGTCCCACCAGCAGGGGGACTGTCTGATATTTCTGATATCCACAGCCAGCTATAGGGGGTCATGTGATTGCTCTTTGAGAGCGATCACATGGCCCCCGGGGGCCTGATTTGCCGTGGAGGGGCTGCATGGGCTGTGGGCAGGGAATGATTCTCATCCACACCAGCTCTCCAGGTAGGGAGGCTGGGTGGAAAATGTTTATTTAATAAATTTAGTGAGTGTATGTGAGTGTGTGTGTGTGTCTGTGAGTGTGTGTCTGTGAGTGTGTGTCTGTGAGTGTGTGTGTCAGTGTGTGAGTGAGTGTGTCTGTGAGTGAGTGTGTGTGAGTGTCTGTGTGTGTGTGAGTGTCTGTGTGTGTGTGAGTGTCTGTGTGTCTGTGAGTGAGTGTGTGTGACTGTCTGTGAGTGAGTGTGTGTATGTGTGTGTGTGTGAGTGTGTGTGTGTGTGTATGTGTGTGTGTGTGAGTGTATGTGTGTGTGAGTATGTGTGTGTGAGTGTATGTGTGTGTGAGTATGTGTGTGTGAGTGTATGTGTGTGTGAGTGTATGTGTGTGTGAGTATGTGTGTGTGAGTGTATGTGTGTGTGAGTATGTGTGTGTGAGTGTATGTGTGTGTGTGCATGTGTGTGTGTGTGTGTGTGTGAGTGTATGTGTGTCTGTGAGTGAATGTATGTGTGTCTGAGTGACTGTGTGACTGTGAGTGTGTGTCTGTGAGTGACTGTCAATGAGTGAGTGTATGTGTCTGTGAGTGATTATATGAGTGTGTGTGTGTGTCTGTGAGTGAGTATGTGTGTCTGTGTGTGAGTGACTGTATCTGTGTCTGAGTGACTGTCTGTGTGACTGAGTGTGTGTCTGTGAGTGACTGTGTGAGTGAGTGTGTGTGTCTGAGTGATTATATGAGTGTGTGTGTGTCTGTGAGTGATTGTATGAGTGTTGCATGTGAGTGTATGAGTGTGTCAGTGTATGTGTGTGTCTGTCAGTGTGTGTTTGTGAGTGTCTGTCAAATCAGTGAGAGTATCTTTGTCATTGAGTCTGTGTGTGACTATCAGTGTGTCTGTCAATGAGTGTCAATCAGTGTGTGTGTGTCAATGAATGAGTGTGTGTCAGATCAGTGAGTCTGTGTGTTTGTCATTGAGTGTGTGTGACTGTCAGAAGAACACTAAGGGACAGGGAAGGGAGGGGACCAATAATGGACGGGGAGAGAGGCTGGTTAAGAGGCACAAAGATGTTATGGGGGGGGGAGGCGGAAAAATACATCTTTGCCTATGTACCCAAAAATCCTTGCACCGGCCCTGATCTGATTAAACACAAAACTATTTTTTTTAATGGAGATGTGTGATTTGCAGCCATGGAAAGGGTGGCTAGGGTCACATAACCCGAAAGAAAGTGTTTTAACTCTTAAATAACAGAGACTTGAGCAGTAAAACTGTAGTGGTATGATCTATATACTAAAACTGCTGCATTAAGTATTAATTTAACAACTAGCCTGTAGACATTTCTGTTAAGATGTGATAACTCTGAGCTGCATCCAGGGCTTTCACACTCTTTTTTGTGGTTGTCTCCTGGGTAGTCTCTCCCCTGTCTGTCAGTTGCAGGTAGTACGGCAAATTGATATTTTCCGAACATAACTGCTGGGGAATTTGTGTCATTTCAGTGCACCACAATGGTTTGGTGTGATATGCCTGTACTACTTTTAGCATCTGTGAGGGCTGCTGTGACAGTATGACACCATGATTTTTTGATATGCAATACTAAGGATTACTATGCTAACTTTTAAAAGTATACATAAACGTCAAAGTAGCATAAGCATTGTCGCTCTGTTTCTAATGTAGGGGATGACTACCGCGTGGAAAAGGTAAAAGGACAAGTGGGCTTCGGGTTCAGTAGGACTTAAGGTTAGAGAGTACCAGCCTCCAACATGCTGTTGACTAACACTCGTGATTTTCAGCCAGGTAAGATTCCCCATTGACACAACTGCAATATTTAAAATGTACATGAGTTTTAGGTATCTCAAAAAATGAAACCCATGTTTAGTTCATTACCTGATTTGCAATTTTGCTATCTTGTGATAAGCTTATACAGTCCTCATTCTTTACTGATGCAGCAGCAGGCATATCATCTGAACTACCAGAATATGAAGATGGTCTTCCTAAAAAGAAAGCATTCCACATGAGTACTAGCTGAAAACTGGACAGTGCAAGTCACCTAACACTGGTCAAAATATGTAGTGCATAGAATCTGATATTCGTCAGACAGGGCAATGTTTTATTAACCCCTTAAGGACACACGACATGTGTGACATGTCATGATTCCCTTTCATTCCAGAAGTTTGGTCCTTAAGGGGTTAATCTATATGTAGAACACCTTGGCTTCAATGGAAACAATGTGGCTGTGCTGCTGCTGTAAGTCCATCAACTTCAAAGCTTCACACATACATTAGAAACAAAAATGTAGCTCTTTCAGTTTTTGTGTCCACTGTGTTCGTTTGAGCAATGCTCATTGTTTGTATCAGAACCAACAACAATTTATTATTATTCTTTGTACATGCGTCATAGAATGGGGGGTGGGGGTGTATGAAATTAGGACACAGAGATTTGACCAACCAGGAATGTCTATGTGCAGTGTGCAGCATGTATGTTCTGGTATGAGCAGGTTTGCTTGCAATGGCTTTCTGCAACTCACAAAAATCTTGAATTTGCTAAGATTTCTCACTGGTGCCCTAAAAGAAGGCCTCCAAAATCTAGACAACTTTTTCCTTTTAGATGCAAAACTCCAAATCTCTGTCACAGCAACATGCAGAAATAAAATAAAAACAAGTTGTATGTGGGTGCACTGGGTGATAATGTGTACCTTTTGATGTAGATGAAATGCTGGAATCTTTAAACACAGTAAAGTTTGAGACAGTGAGAGGTGATTTTCGATGTTTAGATACAGACAACGGCACCACCTATAAAATAATATGGAAACACATTATCCAAGTTAAACCCTGAAAAATGAAGCATAGAAATATATAAAAAATACGGATTTCACGGTATTTACATTACAAATACAAATGTCCACAACAATACTGACTATATTGTATTGACTACAAAGCTACCCTTCAGCATTATTAACCCCTTAAGGACACATGACGTGTGTGACATGTCATGATTCCCTTTTATTCCAGAGGTTTGGTCCTTAAGGGGTTAAATGAATGTATATTGAATGTATTGTACAAAAACATCAATTGGTGGAGTGCTCTTAAAAGTGCAGTAGTACATATCTCAAACTTGTGCTATTGTAACTAGCACACATTCGAGACAAGTATTACTACACTTTTTAAAACTCTCCACCTGTTGATGTTTTTGTTGTATACAAGTGTTAAGTAAAGGGGTCTCAAACAGGTGTTTTTGAACAACTGTTTGACCCCTTAAGAATCACATGACTGGCTATGCTGTCCTTCAGTCCAAAGCTTTAATGTCCAATGATGGCATAGACCATGGGTGTCCAACCTTATGGATTCCCTGTGCCTACTGAGCGGAGAGGATTTGTTTTGGGCCACACTTTAACCCTTTAAGGACCAAACTTCTGGAATAAAAGGGAATCCTGACATGTCACACATGTCATAGGTCCTTAAGGGGTTAAATATACAATATAGATAATGTATATCAGTGTAATTTTAAAAGCCATTTTCTTAATTTTGATATTTCAATTGTTTAGTAAATAGATCTCTTATTTGTTATCCTTATGTGGGATTGGCTTATTTAACCCCTTAAGGACACATGACATGTGTGACATGTCATGATTCCCTTTTATTCCAGAAGTTTGGTCCTTAAGGGGTTAAGGATCTCAAATTATGAAGCTATCTACTAAACACATACACATGTATATACATATGCACACATAACCAGAGATAAACACAATCACAGACCTATACGAACAAATAACCCCACACACACAATCACAGACCTATATGAACAAGTACCCCCCCACACACAATGACATACCTATACACACAATCACATACATACACACACAGACAATCAAAACCCACATACACAATCAATCACAGGCATATCCACAGACAATCACTGACAAAACATACATAAAAATCACATACACACACATTTAGTACTAAAGAGGTAGGGATGCCGATGCTAGAATGACGTCATATCCTAGCGGCCATTAGGAAGCTGACCAGGACTATCACAAATTATAATGGGCCCCCTACCTCCCGGCAGCGCGGACAGTAATCGGTTGGCACTGCTAGTGGTCCTGGGATTTAACCCCAGAGATTGTTTAATAGCTGGGGGTCCCCTCTGCCAGTTAAGGGCACAGCTAGTTATCCATAGACTGACAGATAAGCTATGAGCAGCACTCTAAGTAAGCACTGCTCATAACTCTTTAAATACCAAAGCTGAGCAATTTTTCTCAGCTGCAATATTTCTTTCACTGCCTACAGCCACCAGTGTAAAAAAAAAAAAAAAGGATTAGGGGTAGGAAAATAAATTAGAATATGGGTTGTATTAAAGGTCAAGAACAGTAGCAGAATACACATATCTGTGAATTTCACCCAAAATAAAATGTGTGGGAAAAGAACACAACAAAGCAAGTAATTAATTTGTAGTGATAAAATGGTTAAATGAAAAGTGTCAACAAGATTTTTATTACATAGTTTGCGAGATGTACTTTCTACACACACACACATATACATTTATACACACACACATATACAGATAAAATTAGTATCTTGAATTTTATTTGTATTTTACATCTACATCACTGGACTAATACGGCTACAACACGCACACAGGCACACACACACACGCACACAGGCACACACACACACACGCACGCACGTTGTGGGAGGGGTTTGTCCGGCCTATAAATTCACAGGCCTCCCCTTCCTCTGGGCTGAGACTTTCTGGTTCAGTACAGAACCATCTACTTCCAGTTTAAAGGTCATCAACACAAACTGCATTAACTCCAAACAAAGAAGCTGGTCTTGGCCTAGTGTGGCCCACACAAGTATTCATTTTACCTCACTCTAGTAAAAAAGCAGCTGCCTCCCTCAAAGATAATGGGGCACTGCCACATCCTGTTGCTGTTCACGTGTTTTTCAGCAAAACTGTAAGTTTGTTTGTTTTGGTCCGCGTTGGGCCACGCTATCACTGACATTCTTCACGTATTCATTCCACATTTGGCATTTCACTGATTAGAATGGCATTAGCATTTCAGTCCGTATTCCTTCCTCACTAGGATATGGCGAATTTCACTACTGACGCAAATACGGCTTATTTCAATCATAGCATCACAGTGATAATTCAATTCGGTTCATGCATTCTGATTACTGTATTTGAACATATCATATTTTATAATATGCAATTCAGTTAGTCACCTTACGTTCTTTTGTATAATAAATGCTATGCCATATTCCGTTTTCATATTGGCAATTTTTGTTACTTATTTTTACCAGGCCTCCGTACCTATATGTAATTTTCATGGTTGCCCTCTTGGTATTCAGGCACTCATTGGGCTACACTGTTTAGTAATTATGTGGCTAAGTGTTGCTACTAACTGTGTAAATTCATGTCAGGCCCAAACGTGGGCCTATACATTTGTTCAGCATTTATGGTACAGCCTGTTAATACTCGGTCTTATTTCACTGTATGTCAATACTTACATTGTTTTAAGCCCTTTCTGGGCTCAGCAAGGGATTAGTCAATCATACTTTAAAATTATGTTAGTCACAAATATGTCTGTCAGGGCCGCCATCAGGGGGTGACAACCATGAGTGTTGTCACGGGCCCAGCGGCCCTGGGGGACCCGGCCACCCGGGCCCCAAGTGGATCTGCGGAACTGCCATCTGCACCGGGGCCCACATGCTGATGGGGCCCATCAGGTGGCCCAAGCATTTAGAGGCACGGTCAGCGCTGTAATAGCGTGACCGGGCCCCTTTTAAAAAAAAAAAAAATGCAGCCGGAAAGCAAGTGCTGCTGGGAGGAAGTGACGGCCGGTCACTTCCTCCAAGCTTTCTCCGTGCGGGAAGGAGGAGAGACAGCATGAAGGCCGCGAGGAGAGGCACCGACTCACATCATCCCCAGCCACCCTCCTGCGATGAAATGGTAAGGAAGAGGAGGGTGGCTGAAAATGAGGTGTGTGTATGTATGTATGCCAGTATATGTATGTATGCCAGTGTGTGTCTGTCTGTATGTATGTATGCCAGTATATGTCTGTATGCCAGTGTGTGTCTGTCTGTCTGTATGTCAGTATATGTATGTATGCCAGTGTGTGTCTGTATGTATGGATGTATGCCAGTGTGTGTTTGTCTGTATGTATGTATACCAGTGTGTGTCTGTGTGTATGTATGCCAGTATATGTATGTATGCCAGTGTGTCTGTATGTATGTATGCCTGCCAGTATATGTATGTATGTATGCCAGTGTGTATGCCAGTGTGTATGTATGTATGCCAGTATATGTATGTATGTATGCCTGTATGTATGTCAGTATGTGTCTGTATGTATGTATATATCAGTATGCAGTGTGTGTGTGTATGTATGTTTGTCAGTATGTATGTCTGCATGTCTATGTGTGTGTGTCAGTATCTCCATATGCATGTGTGTATGTCTGTTTCAGTATTTGTATCTGTTAGTATGTGTGTATCTTTCTGTGTGTGAATTCCTGTGGGTGGGATTTGGAGGCGGGCTTGAAGGGGGGCCCAGACCTTGAGCTGTGTTAGGGGCCCCAAAATTTCTGATGGCGGCCCTGATGTCTGTTATATGGTTATACGGTCATATACAGGGCCCTCACCTAAATATGTTATAGTCGCACTTCAAGACATGCCATGAACCAGGTCCGCCACTTGGGGACACTCCACTGCCAAAACCCCCACTCCCCCTCTCCACCCAAAAAACAACAACAAAAAACCCCACTGATTAGTAGATATACCCCAAGTGAAAACATGCATTTATTATTATTATTTTTTTTTTTTTTAATTGGGATTACATTTACAAGTGTTTCTTAACAAGCCCTACAGGGCCTCTAACACATGATACTGTCATTCGATTCGACCATCACTAACCTGACATTAATGCATGTTACTCTTTGTTATTCTTGCATTTGCTGTTGTTTTTAACCCTATTGTGCCATAGCAATTATGTATGCATAAGTGTTAATCATCCTCCTAAGCATTCCACAAGTATGCCTTATAAACCGTACGACCATCACAGCCTAAAATCAATTTAGCACTATTGCATTCTAGTGGTCTAAACCTAATTTCTGTCGTAAATTCTGTTTTATACCCTCCGTTCAACTGGTTCAGTAAGTATGTATTGTATTTCTTATGTTCTTTATGTTAACCATTTCACAAGCTAGAAGCTTTTTATTGTTATTACAGGGAGTGCAGAATTATTAGGCAAGTTGTATTTTTGAGGATTAATTTTATTATTGAACAACAACCATGTTCTCAATGAACCCAAAAAACTCATTAATATCAAAGCTGAATATTTTTGGAAGTAGTTTTTAGTTTGTTTTTAGTTATAGCTATTTTAGGGGGATATCTGTGTGTGCAGGTGACTATTACTGTGCATAATTATTAGGCAACTTAACAAAAAACAAATATATACCCATTTCAATTATTTATGTTTACCAGTGAAACCAATATAACATCTCAACATTCACAAATATACATTTCTGACATTCAAAAACATAACAAAAACTAATCAGTGACCAATATAGCCACCTTTCTTTACAAGGACACTCAAAAGCCTGCCATCCATGGATTCTGTCAGTGTTTTGATCTGTTCACCATCAACATTGCGTGCAGCAGCAACCACAGCCTCCCAGACACTATTCAGAGAGGTGTACTGTTTTCCCTCCTTGTAAATCTCACATTTGATGATGGACCACAGGTTCTCAATGGGGTTCAGATCAGGTGAACAAGGAGGCCATGTCATTAGATTTTCTTCTGTTATACCCTTTCTTGCCAGCCACGCTGTGGAGTACTTGGACGCGTGTGATGGAGCATTGTCCTGCATGAAAATCATGTTTCTTGAAGGATACAGACTTCTTCCTGTACCACTGCTTGAAGAAGGTGTCTTCCAGAAACTGGGAGTTGAGCTTGACTCCATCCTCAACCCGAAAAGGCCCCACAAGCTCATCTTTGATGATACCAGCCCAAACCAGTACTCCACCTCCACCTTGCTGGCGTCTGAGTCAGACTGGAGCTCTCTGCCCTTTACCAATCCATCCATCTGGCCCATCAAGACTCACTCTCATTTCATCAGTCCATAAAACCTTAGAAAAATCAGTCTTGAGATATTTCTTGGCCCAGTCTTGACGTTTCAGCTTGTGTGTCTTGTTCAGTGGTGGTCGTCTTTCAGCCTTTCTTACCTTGGCCATGTCTCTGAGTATTGCACACCTTGTGCTTTCGGGCACTCCAGTGATGTTGCAGCTCTGAAATATGGCCAGACTGGTGGCAAGTGGCATCTAGGCAGCTGCACGCTTGACTTTTCTCAGTTCATGGGCAGTTATTTTGCGCCTTGGTTTCTCCACACGCTTCTTGCGACCCTGTTGACTATTTTGAATGAAACGCTTGATTGTTCGATGATCACGCTTCAGAAGCTTTGCAATTTTAAGAGTGCTGCATCCCTCTGCAAGATATCTCACTATTTTTGACTTTTCTGAGCCTGTCAAGTCCTTCTTTTGACCCATTTTGCCAAAGGAAAGGAAGTTGCCTAATAATTATGCACACCTGATATAGGGTGTTGATGTCATTAGACCACACCCCTTCTCATTACAGAGATGCACATCACCTAATATGCTTAATTGGTAGTAGGCTTTCGAGCCTATACAGCTTGGAGTAAGACAACATGCATAAAGAGGATGATGTGGTCAAAATACTCATTTGCCTAATAATTCTGCACGCAGTGTATTTCTCTACTGTCTCATTACTACCATAGCTCTTGTAATCGCTACTTCTCAACAAACTCTACAACCTATATCTGAACTACCAATCACCCCCTCCATTACTTTTATCACAGCCTCACGTGGCCACCCTGTACCTCAGGACTTACATTGGGTCCCTACTCAGCCTCATATACATAGTCCTTGCAAAGGCCCTCAATGGGACTTTGCAATGCCTGTTTTACATGACCCTCAGTTCGCATCATACCATGTTCCTATTTTCCTATTTCAGCCCTTCATTGGGCTTTTCATTTGCATAACATCCACTTACAGGGGTTGCACACTACCACACAACACTACACGACATCGATAAACTAATCATACCTTACTATATGGTATGGCTTTCACTAAGACATCATCCTGGGGAACCTGTATCCTTCATCATATACATTGTCCCTTCCCCATGTCAAACACTATGGCTCAGCAGTATCGATTAGGTGGGATCATCATCACCAACATAGGACACAGCATAGATATACTCATGTGTTGCAAACGGTTGTGTGTCATCAATACCTTTAACCCCTTAAGGACACATGACGTGTGTGACACGTCATGATTCCCTTTTATTCAAGAAGTTTGGTCCTTAAGGGGTTAAACATGGTCCTTTCTTGACCTTCACTTCACAAGGCTGTCTATAGACAACCCAATACAATACAATTTTGGCTCCTCATTTGGGCTTGAAATGAAGGGCCCGCTACACGAGGGTTATATATTGCTTATATTACTTAATTCAATTATACGCTCTGTCTCGCTAGACCTACTCCAACCCAACCTATATGGACCTCTCGGAGTCTAAGGAATCTGGGAAACCTTAATCCCTAATCTGATAAGTTTTATCCTTACTCCACATATTAAGCCACTTCGGTCTAGCATGGTATTGACAATGTTACATATGACAAGTCACCTACATCTAGACACTTAATCATCTATCATGTTGGTTATTTGCCTCATTTTGCTTTGATCACAGTCTCCACTACATACAACGTTGCCACCCTGGTATTCATGACAATTCTCCATACCACTACATATGGACCGGTTCAAACAACAAAGGCATCATGCTTACAACTCTTACAACCTTGATATGTTTATTCCACATTTGGTCGTTCCATATGTCTGTACCCCTCATACAGCCCTTTTTTTTCCATCTTGCAGCTCAAGACTTATATTGGGCACTCTTGGCCTTTCGCTATGATACCATTACACATGGCCCTCATTAGACCTTCACTCCAAACACTTACATACGGCCCTCTTCGGGCAAACCACTACGATCCAATTTCGGTCCCCCATTTGGGCATTTACATAAATGTTCCTGTTTACAAGGGAAAACTACAAGCCCTTCATATCACATTTTACTATTCCACATTGCCTTGCTAGGCCCACATAAGTCCTCCCTATATGGTTCCTCTCTCGGCAAACTCCCAAGAACCCAGAACCCCTCATTATGCAATTATACATATTCAGGCCTCTTCGATCTGTCGATTTTACTTAAAATTAGTATAACCTACAACTTCATCTAAGGTGATTACTAGATCTCATAATTTGCTTCATGCTAGAGATGTTGGATACATGTTTTGGCCTTTAATTACTTAGGCTATTTTTTCAGGTCCTTTTAGTAGGATGCACAGCGGGAACTCATATCTAGATTCAGTTCAATCAGGTATCTCTTTTCCCAACTCATTTTGTTTGGCCTAGGTATGTACTCATTATACATAAGTTCCCTTATTTTTCTTGGTTCCCACCATTCTTACTTATCAACCTGTTGTTGACGTAGTAATCCTTAACCACAACATAGGTACGTTATTTCAATTAGCATGTACATTATCCTGGACATATTCCCATTATTTCTTTGGGTTCCTCTTTACTCCTTTCTCAAGCTCAACCTCACTAGTTGGGCAATGTACGTACGTTCCAACATACTTTCCATCAATTCATTACATTTCTATTCCCCTACACTTACATAGCTGAAAAGAGACTTGCGTCCATCAAGTTCAGCCTTCCTCACATATGATTTTGCCGTTGATTCAAAAGAAGGCAAAAAACCTAGTCTGAAGCGCTTCCAATTTTGCAACAAACTAGGAAAAAATTCCTTCTTAACCCCAAAATAGCAGTCAGGTGTCTCCTTGGATCAAGCAGCTATTACCCCACTAATTAGAAATTATATCCCTGTATGTTGTGTTTTAGCAAGTATTTATCCAATTGCAGTTTAGACATCTGTATGGACTGACAAAAACACCTATACATCACTGGTAAGACCACATATTGAATATGCTGTGCAATTTTGGGCAGCTTTTCTAAAGAAGGATATTATGGCACTAGAAAAAGTGCAGAGGCGGGCTACAAAATTAATAAAAGGAATGGAACATATCAGCTATGAAGAAAGGTTAACAAATTTATACCTATTTAGTTTAGAAAAACGTTGCCTGAGAGGAGATATGATAACATTATATAAATATATTCAGGGCCAATACAAACCATTGTGTGGTCATCTTGTTTTGTCAAACGCGTCCAGCGGTGTTTGGTCGTCAAGTGTCTGGAACTATTTTTGGACACTCAAACTCCCGAACACCGCTGAGACTTCCAGGACCACTTAGCTTCGCCAAGATTCATACGAATGAGACGGCGTTCGGTAAAAAAATTTCACGAACAAAGCGGCACACGACCAGCAATAGCACAAACCATAAAAAGCATGACTGTTCTGTATTTTTATTGTACAAAAGGAGACCAGCCACACATGGAACTATTTTCGGCAGGAGCCTAGAGTACGGCCGGGCAGGGAAGGGACGTTCGCTATCTCCCGAACCCCTGAACAGATTCGTGTGATTTTTGAGTGTGTGTATCCGCCAATTATGCTTGTTCCAAAAATGTAACTTTTATTAAAATTGACTGTATAGTTTTGGTGTTACAAAAATTGGGTAAAAAGTATATTTTTCGCTTGGAGATAAGTGAGCTGATACAGCAATTAACTCAATTATCTCCCAAGCAGAGGGGAGGAATGTACAGTAATAAATGGCTGTGTTTAAACTGTGTAACTGTAAATGATTGGCTGTTAAGTTTGTGTCTTCAGTGCCCAACAAGGTCCACGTGGGTGGTAACCTTGTAGGAAAATGTGTAAATAAGAAATGCTTGTGTGGTCATTAAAACAGATCTGCTTAACCCTCAATACGTAGCCTCATCTCATTATTGAAGGGTACCTGCTTCCAGCCTAATCACTAGCTCTGCTTCACCCTCTCCACACTGATCCAGTGGATGGGATATCGGGAATACTCTGCCGCACAGCCTCTCACCAGGAAAAGGACGTCTCCAACAGGCATACACCCCTCCAACAACCTGGGTGGCCATTACACCGCACATCACATACAGCAAGAAAGACAAAAAAAATCAGTTTCCAACCTTTTCTGGTTCAAATGGTGTTAATCGACCTTGAAGTGGTGTTTTTCTTCCAGTTGGTGTTGTGCTTCGACTTATACTACCAGGTGGTGCTCTGTCTCCATTCCTTAGAGGGGGTTTCCCAAACTCAGCTCTTTCTATAATGTTGGTAACCTAAAGTAAAGCAAAGAAAAATTAATAAGTAGCCTTATTCTAAGGAGAAGTGGCATGTCCTTTATTTTTAAACTGTATTTTTAGAGAAGACAGAAGTGTATTCGAAAGTAACTTTTCAAAAACCAAAAATTTTTAAAAAAATGTACCTTTACATTACAGTCAAAAGGCATGGGAAAGAGAGAGGGGAAAAAAAAGAGCAGAGAGGTATCAAGTCAGAAATGGAGATGAGGAGGAGGGGGGGGGGGGAATAAGGGTCTGCACTGTGAAATTCAAGGGACATGTGACAATAGTCGCTGGACTGGAAAAGAATATGATTTTCTTCATTACTAATTCCACATGTAAATCATTCATTTCAAGCAGTATAATTAAAATAAAAGTACAATAAATATTAGCCAAAAATATAAATTTAATATTTTCCCCAATTAATTTTGAAATATACAGCACAGAGAGCATATAAGTCTTCTTAAATCTGGAACGAGGCAGAGGAAAGAAAGGATATGAATTTGTCCCAGGACCACAGAGAATAACTTACAGAAACATCTCAAAGTGAGATAGAATTGTCAAAAGAAAAATACAAGTTTACTTAAACTCATAATAACCAACCAATAGCCTCTCTTGCTTATAAGTCCTCTTTGTTTTCTATTAATTAATATCCCTTTATTCTACTTGAAGTGTATACATGTTGGGAATGTGAGAACAGTCACGAAGACCATCGAATACGAGGAAAATATGCAACAATGTTGTAAGACAAGAAATGGAAGTGACCTTTCAAACCATTTAAACTGGCTCATTCAATCTATATTTTTATGTAATTAAAACAAAAACAAAAAAAGCATGAAAATCTGCTGATGACATTCATTAACCCCTTAAGGACCAATCTTCTGGAATAAAAGGGAATCATGACATGTCATGTGTCCTTAAGGGGTTAAAGAATCACTATAGGCACCCAGACCACTTCAGCTCAATTCAGCTTCAACCTCTAGGGTTAACTGCTATGTTTACATATGGGTTAATCCAGCCTCTAGTTGCGGTCACATTGATTTTCACAGTGAGAAGATGCCAGCGTCCATAGGAAAGCATTAAGAATGCTTTCCTATAGACTGACTGAATGCGCGCGAGGCTCTTGCCGTGCATGTGAATTTAGCCGATGACGTCCAAAGGAGGAGGAGAGTCCACAGCGCAGAGGGAGCCCGGCGTTGGAGAAAGGTGAATGTTTAACCCCTTCCTCCCCCTTAAGCCCGGCTCGGCAGGAAGGGGGCCATATTAATACTATAGTGCCAGGAAAACGAGTTTGTTTTCCTGGCACTATAGTGGTCCTTTAAGAGCATGAGTAAATGGAAACTGATAGCTCATTTCATCCCTAACTTGCTCAATTAGTGATTTCACACTTTTGAAATCATAAACCTTGCTAAGCAAACAAGGTTTGTCACAGAAAAAATAATAAGAAGAAAAAAATTAAAATAAGAAATACCCTCTGCCACCATAATGTTTCACATATACAAGTTGTCAGGAGGTTGAAATATGCTATATGGTCAAAGGTAAGTGGGCACTCCTAATAATTACTGAATTCAGGTGTTTTAGCTTCACCCATTCTTAGCATATGCATAAACTCCAGTCACAAAATCTCCATAGAAAAACACTGGTAGTACAATGGGTTGTATTGAAGAGCTCAATGACTTTAAATGTGGCACGGATATAAAATGTGAAGTTTCTGTCCTCCTCGTTTTGCCCCGGCCATTCCCCGTTCCTAAAGTGAAGTGGAAGCATCTAGAAGCAACAGCAGGGCAGCCATGAACTGGTAGAGAACTAACAGAGTTGGTGTGCAGAGTGCTGAAGCATGTAAAAATGTCTAACATCTGTTGCACCACTCACTACGGAGTTCCAAACTACCTGTGAAAGCAACGTCAGCACAAGAAGTGTGTGTTAGAAGTTCCATAAAATTAGTTTCAGTGGCAAAGGAACTGTATACAAGCCTCACAACTGCATGTGCAATGCCAAATGTCAGCTTGATTTGTATATAGCATACCACCACTGGACTCTGGAGCAGTGAAATCATATTCTCTGGAGCAATGAATCATGCTTCACTAATTGGCAGTTTGATGGAAGAACCTGCGTGTGGCCAATGCTAGGAGAATGCTACCTACTGGAATATACAGTGCCTATTCTATTTGTTTGCTGGAGAAGGGATACTTCTGTGGGGCTGTTTGTCAGGGTTTGGGTTATTAGTCTGTTCCTTGTAGTCTATTATATACAGAGACTTACATAGTTACATAGCTGAAAAGAGACTTGCGTCCATCAAGTTCAGCCTTCCTCACATATGTTTTTGCTGTTGATCCAAAAGAAGGCAAAAAATCTAGTCGGAAGCACTTCCAATTTTGCAACAAACTAGGAAAAAAATCCTTCTTGACCCCAAAATAGCAGTCAGATGTCTCCTTAGATCAAGCAGCTATTACCCCACCAATTAGAAATTATATCCCTGTATGTTATGTTTTTGCAAGTATTTATCCAATTTCAGTTTAAACATCTGTATGTACTCTGCTAAAACCACACCATCAGGCAGAGAATTCCATATCCTTATTACTCTTACTGTAAAAAAAAAAAAAAACCTTTTCTTTGTCTTAGATGAAATCTAATTTCTTCCAGCCTAAATGTGTGACATTGTGTCCTATGTATAGCCCTGTTTATGAATAGATTTCCAGATAATGGTTTGTACTGGCCCCGAATATATTTGTATAATGTTATCATATCCCCTCTGAGGCGCCATTTTTCCAAACTAAAAAGAGATTTTAAAATGTATCCTTTCTTTTGTAGTTCGTCTCTGCACTTTTTCTAGTGCCATGATATCCTTCTTTAAAACAGGTGCCCAAAATTGCACAGCATATTCAAGGTGTGGTCTTACCAGCGATTTATAGAGGCAAAATTATATTTTTCATCTCAAGAATTTATGCCCCTATTTATACATGACAAAACCTTACTGGCCTTAGCAACTACAGCTTGACATTTCATATTGCTGCCTAATTTTTTGTCTATAACAATTCCCAAATCCTTCTCGTGTGTGGTTATCCCTAATTCACTATCATTTAGGGTGTAAGTTGCTTGTGCATTCTTGACCCTGAAGTGCATAACTTTGCATTTCTCTACGTTAAATTTCATCTGCCATTTTAGTGCCCAGTCCCCCAATCCCTTTGCAGCAAAGCAATATCTTGCTCATATTTTATTACTTTACAGAGTTTTGTGTCATCGGCAAACACCGAAACATGGCTTTCAATGCCCATTTCAAGATCATTTATAAATATGTTAAAACTTTGTGGTCCTGAAACAGAACCCTGAGGGACACCACTTACCACTTTTGTCCAGCTTGAAAATTTACCATTAATGACAACTCGTTGTACTCTATCCTTAATCCAATGTTCTACCCAAGAACAAGAATAATCATCTAGACAAATTTATTTTAGTTTGAAGACTAAGCTATTGTGAGGAACCATATCAAATACCTTGGCAAAATCCAAGTAGATCACATCCACTGCAACACCCTGATCTATACTTCTACCTACTTCTTCGTAGAATGCAATTAGGTTAGTTTGACATGACCTATGTTTCATAAAACCATGCTGATTATTGCTAATAACACAGTTCTTCCCATAGACTTATTATCACTGAAGCAAGTGCTTTGCTTATATTACAAAGCAGGAATAGCCTGCTACACACTATGGGTCCATAAGCAGGGGCGTATTAGCCGCGAGGCAAACAAGGCATTTGCCTTGGGCGGCATTTTCCAGGGGGCGGCAAAAAAAGCCGCCCCCAAATGCCCAGGGCAAATGTCTTGTTAGCCTTGCGGCTAACAGACATGCCGGCGGGCTGCTGGGCGATCGGGCGGCACTGCCTGCCTGGCGAGGGAGCACTTCCCCTGAGCTCTCTGCTCAGCTCCCTCGCCAGCTGCAGAGTGAGGGTCGGAGGCGGAGCCGGAATATGACGTCATATTCCGGCTCCCAGCCTCACTCTGAGGCGCGCGAGGGAGCTGAGCAGAGAGCTCAGGGGAAGTGCTCCCTCGCCGGCCGCCCGCCCGCCCGCCCGCCAGGCAGGCAGTGCCGCCCGATCGCCCAGCAGCCACTGGACCACCAGGGAAGAAGAGACACCCCCCTCCCCAGCATTCCCAAAGGTAAGGAGGCTGGGGGGGGGGGGTTAATTAAAAAAAAACGTGTTAAAAATAAATATAAAAAAAAGTGTTAAAAATAAATATAAAAAAAAAATGTGTTAAAAATAAATTTTAAAAAAAGTGTTAAAAATAAATTTAAAAAAAATGTGTTAATGTGGGTGGGTGAGTGTGTGTCTGTGTCTGTTAGTGTGTGTGTCTGTGTCTGTTAGTGTGTGTGTCTGTTAGTGTGTGTGTGTGTGTGTCTGACTGTGTGTGTATGTTAGTGAGTGTGTGTGTCTGTTAGTGTGTGTGTCTGTTAGTGTTTCTGTCTGTGTCTGTTAGTGTGTGTGTCTGTTAGTGTTTGTGTCTGTTAGTGTGTGTGTCTGTTAGTGTTTGTGTCTGTTAGTGTTTGTGTCTGTTAGTGTTTGTGTCTGTTAGTGTTTGTGTCTGTTAGTGTGTGTGTCTGTTAGTGTGTGTGTCTGTTAGTGTGTGTGTCTGTTAGTGTGTGTGTCTGTGTCTGACTGTGTGTGTATGTTAGTGAGTGTGTATGTTAGTGAGTGTGTGTGTCTGCTAGTGAGTGAGTGTGTCTGCTAGTGAGTGAGTGTGTGTCTGTTAGTGTGTGTCTGTTAGTGAGTGTGTTTGTCTGTTACTGAGTGTGAGTGTGTCTGTTAGTGTGTGTGTGTTTCTGTTAGCTAGTGTATGCGTATCTGTCAGTGAATGTGTGTGTGTGTATTTAGTATGCGGGGCGGGGGGAAAGGTTGGGTGGGGGTGGCGCGGGAGGAGGGGGGGCGCGGGGGGAGGGGGGGCGCGGGGGGAGGGGGGGCGCCTGAGTTTTGTCCTGCCTAGGGCAGCACAAAACCAGGATACACCACTGTCCATAAGGTTCAGCTAATGAATCTTTATTAATTACATACTTTACTATATAATGTTTCTTATATTTGTCTGTTTTCTGTAAGCAAGATTTTTTTTTTTTATCAGTACCAAGGACTCTACAAACCACACATATTCACAGGCATGAATTATACTGCTCAAAGAGTTGTGCCTAAGTTTAGAGTAGTTCTCAAAAAATGTGCATGTATTATGGGTTGTTTTTTGGTCCTACAAAATATTACACTACATGCTATCTTTGTTCAATAGAGGACCTCCATTAAAAATAAATCTCTTCAGTCAAGTTGGTACATGTATCTATTTTTAGTTTATTTTCTGCATTTATCATAATTTTATATGCAAAAGGGCAAAACTACAGTATCTATTTTTGTTAAAATAATTTCATTTGGAGGGGCGGAGCTAGCAGCGCAAGGAGAAGGGCGCCATTCCCAGCAGCTCCGGTAAAACGGAGCCAAAAAAAGCTGAAAATTATAAAAGTTAAAGCCCATCTGCCGACAAAAGCAACGGGTACTTACCCCTGACACCCGGCGGACCCCGCAGATGCCTTTTGTACAGAAATCGGGCACAAAACGCCGCATCAAAGGAACAGGGGCCTACCGCACATGCGACCAGGCTCTAACCAGGGAGCTGACATCGTGGCTCGGAGCAAGCCCATACAGCACTGAGGCGGACTTCTACACCCCAGAAGAAATGGGACATAGATCCCACAAATCAGCCCCAGGTACATCCATACCGCACAGAGATATAGGCAGCATGCTACAAACTCCCTCACTGATAAGGAGCCGAAATGCCACGGCAGTCTCACCCGAGCGGTCTGAGGATGGAGACTCCACACACAGCACGGCCACAGCAGCTATTAATAGCACATGCGCACAAACAACTGAGGACTCAATTCCAGCAACCAAAGGGGACATCCAGACAATGCTGACCAGCAAATGTGGCAGGCGGATCTGAAAGGGCTGGCAGCAGAGGTGCAAACGGTCTCGGCCCGCACCCAAGCAGCGGAACAAGAGGTGAGAGACCTGCGCCAAGACCATACAAACCGCGCAAGCTAACATTAACAGGCAAGTCAATGTCCTAGACGACAAGGGCAGGAGAAAGAATATCAAAATAAGAGGGGTATCAGAAGCGGTGCCACTGGAGGAACTGCCCCACTTTGTAAGGCGTCTGACGGCCTCACTCCTTCCCAATAGGCAGGCGAAACAATTCACTTTTGACGGCGTATATCGCATAGCAAAACCAAGACAGGCACCACAGGCGGCCCCACGCGACATTATACTGAGATGTCAATCACTAACGGACAAAATAGCCCTAATTTCGGCCATAAAAGGGAACTCACCACACGAATTTGAAAAACACCGACTTACCTTCTTTCAGGATCTGAGCAGAGACACTCTACTCTGGCGCAAGAGCATGCACCACATCACATCCAGGCTGCAAACAGCGGGCATCCCATACAGATGGGCAACCCCAAGAATGCTGTGGGTGACTAAAGACGAACTTCATTACAAGCTCACTGACCCGGGAGAAGGCACAGCCCTCCTGACCACACTGGGACTATCCGACAACGACGCGGCCCCACCCGCCGAGCATCCGGGACCCACCGCCTGAAGCCTGCAGTGACCACAAGCCACGAATTACGTTTATATTTTATTTGTTCAAGTTTCTTTTGCACTGTTGCACCAGATTACACATAACACTCCCAACTCAAACCAAATTTAACGAACCAGACGAGGCCAGAGGGCCATGTAGGGAAGCCGCACGCAGATAACAGAATCCCACCCCCCCATTAATGCCCTGGGGTTACAGGGCATAGTAAAACATGGAGCACCCTCAGGCACCACTAGACGGGTACACGGGCGCAGAAATACCCCCATCGACAGCCAAGTCAGGCTCAGATAGCCAAGCTCCTAATCCAGATATACCTACACATAGACGAACCACAGAACCCAGCCCTCACGCTACCACAAAATGTAAACACAACCTAACGCCACGCATAGGGTTAGGGAACCTACAAGCACACACTTTGTGCCGGGGTTAAACCATAGCCCAAGGACCCTAAGGGGTAGCGTCAACCTCTCACATTACCCACACCAAGGGCACAGCCCTCACTCTCGATACAACCACCTAGCCCATTACACTAAAAAGTGCAGAGCTAACCTCGGCCCAAATCACTGACAGTACATAATGTTATCTTATCCTATGCAAATGCTGTTGTGGCATTCTCACAAATGTCTGTATTGTTGCCATTGCACCAAAAATAAAGAATTACTACAAAAAAAAAATTTAACAATGTCCCACAAAAAAAAAATAATTTCATTTACACTATTGTCCTTTATTTCTTATGATTCCCAACACGTATACAAATCGTTATTAAATTGACAAAAAATAGAATACGCATATTATATACAACAAATCTAATTATTTTTTTAAAGTGCTCCAAAATGCTTCTGACCATGAAATTGACAAAAATGAAAAAAATAAAAAAATAGAAAGATACATACTGTAGTACTGTTTTCCATCATTACTGGTGTCTTCCTACCAATGGGAGTTCTTCCTCTATTTTGATGTACATTCTGTTCCACTCTGAGGTCAGACTTGGTGTTAAATGTACCTCGCATAATAGCTTGTGAAACCTGGCAAATAAAATAAAAACACAGGGACATTTCACTTAGTACTGTCATGAATCAAACTCATTTATCTAAATGTATCATCTTATGAAAAGTAAGTTAACCATGGTCAGGGCCGCCATATAGGGGGTGACAACCATAATGGTTGACACAGGCCCGATGGTCCTGGGGGGCCTGTGTAGCATCAGAACTGCTGCCGGTGCACCTACACTGGGCCCGCACACTGATGGGGTCCATCGGTTGGCCCATGCACTTAGGACCACCCGATGGGCATATGTCTGCAGGGGCCCGGTCAGCGGTGCAGCCGTGTAATAGCGTGACCGGACCCCTTTAAAAATGTCAGCCGCAAGCAGTACTGGGAGGAAGGGACGTCAGGTCATTTCCTCCAAATTTACTCCGCACGGAAGGGGAGAGAGGCAGAGCGGAGGCATAGAGGAGGGGACAGACAGCCGACTCCCATCAGACCCATTTAATTTTCTGCACCAAAAAGGTAAGAAACAGGAGAGGGGCTGAAAAATGTGTCTGTATGCATATCAGTATGTATGTGTGTGTGTCTGTCTGTCTGTCAGTATGTTTGTCTGTATGTCAATATGTAATTGGGATACATATATCTGATTGCCATTTTGGCGTCAAGAAGGAATTTTTTCCTAGTTTGTTGCAAATTGGAAGCGCTTCAGACTGGACTTTTTGCCTTCTTTTGGATCAACAGCAAAAACATATGTGAGGAAGGCTGAACTTGATGGACGCAAGTCTCATTTTAGCTATGTAACTATGTATGTATGTATGTATGTATGTATGTCTGTCTGTCTCTATATGTATGTCAGTATTTATGTGTGTGTTTCTGTATGTATGTCAGCATGTATGTATGTGTTTTAGTGTGTGTGTGTGTATCTGTGTGTGTATTTGTGTGACAGTGTCTATTATGTCTCAATGTGGATCTGTATCTGTGTGTGTATATGTGTATATATGTGTATAAGTCCTACATTCAAACACCAACATCCACACATATACTCCATACAAAAATATGCTTACATTCAAACACAAATTGTGTGTATACATATACACATATACATATATACATACACACAGGGGTCAAGTCCTGGGGGAAAAAGTGTGGGAACTCACCCAAGATCCACCCCAACGAAAAAAAAATAATTATACATTCGTATCCATGCCATTATCAATGTACCATTTATTACTACCATTCCATCTGATGCCCCATACTGGCACTTGCCCTTATCTCCCATACCCATTACCTGGTACAGTAACAGCCTGTAATGATAACACACAGCTGGGTTTATTCTGGTAATTATAATCGCTAACATATATACCCTGTACTGAGGCAATTACTAACATGGATTTCTTAAAATTTCTATCCCCATTGAGATCACTTTAGAAACATTTACATAGGCTCCCTGCCCATCACTGTCGCTGAAAAAAATATTCCATCTAACTTGCCCTGGTTACTGTTAGATGGTCAACAAAGAGACAGTTTCTTGTTTTTACAGTTTGGACAACCTCATCCATTGCTGCCCCTACACTACTACACATTGATACTCCAATTGCCAGTATTTCCAAAGGGTGCCCTGTTAGTACAGACCACGCAGGGCACTGGGCATTGCTATAGCTGTAATACATATAATAAGTGATAACTCTCACAGGGGCATTTAGCAGCTGGTCACTTATGAATGTACATCACCAATGCTGATAACTCAAAAATAACTACATTGTACAACATTGTCCCAAACAAGGGGCACTTAACCAACTGCTCATTGATACACTTCACCACTCGAGTCCTGCATACATATATATATATATATATATATATATATATATATATATATATATATATACACTGTCAGGGTATTTATATCGGCAGACATTTTGTGCTATGATAGAAATTAAAATGTATATTGCCAGTCACTCTGAACAGAGCAGACTCCATTTTGTTATTTTCAAGTTAACAAAAGACACAAGATTTCTATCCCTTCTGTAAAACTAACCACTTTGCCAGAAGCTAAGGAATGTATAGTATATACAAACAAGTTGATAAGAAATGAGAACGGGGGATGGACAGACTGTCTAAATGCTAATGGAATATAATTAATTCTAAACCCAGACATTTGTGACAGAGAAGATTAAATAATTTAATTTTACTTTTGATAATGTATAACGTCCCATTGTAAGTTTAGGGGTCATATTTAGTTATAACTGTCATATTGGAAATTATAGCAGAATTTGCCAGACACATAGTCTGGACAAAACTTAAAGAAACTATTTGAACTGACAGAAAACTTAAGTTATAGACAACTATAAAGATAAGGTAAATGACGTCAAAATAGCCACCAGGAAATGTTAACTCTTTCCTGGATAGGTATGTTTAGTGGGACGAGACTGCCCTCTATAGACCAAATACTTAAATTGCTACCTGGAAGGTAACCACACCTCTAGTGTTTCTATTGGTCTACCACCTAGTGAATTTTTCCTTTAAAAGTTAAGACAAAGGGAAGAGAGAAAAATGCAGAGGAATGCAGAGAAAGCAAAGGGTATGCAAAGGAGGCAGTCGGGATCGCAGGCTAAGAAAGAAAAGCAGAGTCAGAGCAAGAAATCCAAACAAGTTCCTGAGACTACCTACTAATCTGATGAAAATATCTTTAACTGGTAAATATACTGGCTTCATTTAATTAATCTAATTTAATTAAAAAATTCTAATAGCATGATATATGACTGGATAAATCACGATCAGATTTCGATATTTAGAAATCTTAGTTAACTAAGAAGTATATATTTATAACCATTCCATGCTGCAGATGGAATTAGAATAAGTATGTATTAATGTGACATATCACATGTTAGCATATCGTGATATTTATCCAGGTGTATTGATTTGCTCTAAAATAAGATAAAATATCTGTTTAGGCAAGTTAAAATTCTGCTTATAGAACATGGTAGATTACTCTTATTAGATGGTTCCAGGAAATGACTAATGAACTGGTTTAAATGTTATTTTATTTAAAATCACATGAGAATAGGTCTTAATTACTTAGGAGGTCTAGCCAGCATTGAAATGGTTATTTTAACTGTCAGCTAAAGTTTTATGGCTTTATGCTGCAAACTGTGTGAAACTTTTTCTTTGTCTCGGTCATAAATCTTGTCTTGACAATTAAGGCTGTTAACCATTGGAAAATGTTTTTGTATTGCCATTGTATTGCATATTATGTTATACTGAATATTCATTGATTATAATCACGCATGTTACATATTATTATTATTTAAATTGTATCTATTTTTATAACACAAATCACAAATTGTGATTTTTATTTATATGCAATACATTTCACTTACACGATAACGATCTTTGGGAACTGAGAATTGAAATAGTGGGCAATTCTCAACTGTTTACTATTACTATCCCATAAATATCCCCACAACACATACATACATACATACATACATACACACACACACACACACACACACACTGCATCCACTACACACACACACACTCTGAATCCACTACACATGCATTAACACATACCATGTCCACTACATACACTGCATCCTTGAGGACAGGCTTGGAGGTGGGCCCTGAGGGCCCAGACCTTAAACTGTGTTAGGGGGCCCAAAATTTCTGATGGCAGCCCTGACTATGGTACATGGTGATTATATGATTATAGACAGACTTATATTAGCATACTTCCACTTGTACGCAATGCAATTTTTCTACATAATAACCATTACAAACAGAATCTATGTGTAAAATGATCTAGTTGTGCCATCCTTGTTCCGGCGAAACCAGCCGACGTCATTGTCTGTACTACAGCACTGAGGTCTATGGAGGATCCAGCAAGATCACGGGATCCTCCGCAGACAGAGCCAATTCCCTGCAGCTGTCACCTAAGATGGCTGTCGTAATTAACACAGTAGCTCCACTTGAAGTCTAAGAAAGTCAGGCGGTGGAAACCTACAGAGACAAAACAGTCCCTACTTCTTCACTGTATATCTCTTGACTGGCTTGGAATTTGAGTGACATTCCAACACAGTCAAAGATTAGTATTTCATAAAGATTCTATCTTTATGAAATACTAATTTTACAGGGGGTGACAGTACCACTTTAATATTCCCCTGCTCCTGAGGATTGCTGCGGCACATTCATGAGACACAGTATCTACATTTTATTAATGCTTCAAATCAAGTTAAACATCTAGTTATAGCTGCTAATCATATACGTCACAGTAATATAAACAGCAGAGTAGGAGTTAGATATTGGTCCTCATGTAGAAAAAATGCAAACAGTTACAGCCTTTATTGATGTGACTGAAATGTTTCTAGAATTATAGCAGATAGTGGGAATTAAGTTTTCATTGGTTTCTATTTAATTTTAGTATACAATATTGGCAACATTATTCTGTGTGTGCTAGTCAGATTATCAAAGATCAAAGTGCTGAATTTTAACAAATGTGTGGATGAGGCATGCCTTTAGAGAAGGCAAGAACATGTCTCTGGCCCCATACTTTTACTTAAACATATTCTCCAGTGTGCCTCTAGGGCAGGGGTAGTCAACCTTTTAATACCTACTGCCCACTTCTGTATCTTTGTTGATGGTAAAATGTCCTTACCGCCCACCAGTGCCGCAGTAACTAATTGTATAGCGCAATTCTTTGTAAAAAAAATATGCACTTACATTTATCTATTTCTTTTTCTTCTATTCTTCTCTCCGTGTGTGTTTGTGTGTGAAGGGTCCATGTGTATGTGAGGGGGCAGTGTGTGTGTGTGAGGGGGCAGTCTGTGAGGGGTGTAGTGGGCGGTAGGGACAAGATTGACTACCCATGCTCTAGGGCAGTGGCCTTCAATTCATTGCCAGTCCGCGAAAGCTTTCACCCGACTATACCGTTGGGTGAAAGCTTTCGTGGACTGGCAATAAATTGCCGTGAGATATTTCCCCTGTGCTATGATCCTACGATCATAGCACCGGGAACCATGCCTCCCTCTCCCCTGCCTGCTCTGCAGGACCGGAGGAGAGATCAGAGATCTCCCTCTCCGGCCCGCTAGCAGTGTAATGCTGGCAGCCGGCAGGGGAGGGAGAAAGAGAGAACCCGGGGTAGCGCTAACCTTCAACTCCGCCGGGTTCTCCTCTCGTGAGCTCATAGCATTGCCGCGGTTACCACGGTAATGTTCCAAATCTCACAACAGTGAAGTTCGCTCTCACCACTGGGACCACCAGGGCTTCCCCACCGGACTACCAGGGATTGCAGAAAATGCCCCCCCCCCCCTCCCAGGCAAAGGTGGGCAGTGAGGGGGATATCAAAATTACTATTAATCTACCCTCTTACCCTACAGACCCACAATCATTCTCTCCCCTATACACACACAACCCTACACACTGCACACCTCACACACACCACTGGTTTTTATTTCTGGCAGATGCCGGTCTGCGAAATATTTCTCCTCTTTTCGCCTGGCCGCAGGTGTTAAAAGGTTGCAGAACACTGCTCTAGGGAATTAAATGGCAACAAAATTTAAAATGACCCATAATAACATGCTCACTAGTGATTCTGATCGATTGTCCATGTTGTGAATCTCTGATGCCTTGAGCTCACTACGCAGCTCTTGATTCTCCTTTGCCAATGCATCAATCTGATTTTTCAGTTGTTCATTAGTCGACAACCAGTGAAATTCATTTCTACGAAATTTCCCCTGTAATTCTGAGATCTGTTCTTTTAGCATCTGCAAATAAGAAACACATTAAATGCTGTGTGTGCATAAATAGCAATGGCAGATACAGGTTACTGAGAAAAAAAACTGTGTCAATGAGATAGATATGTGATAAGGCGACATACTTACAGGCTAATGAAAAAGAACTTGTTGCTGGTTAAACATTCTGTGCATTTGATTATCTGTAAATCACTAACTACCTTGTGAAGTGGAAACCAGAGCTAATGTGGTCAAAATTAATATGTATAGTGCCTGTAAGTGTAAATGTAATATTTTGTATTTTAATACAGTTATTTGGAAATTCAATTTTCAATTGTCTCAAACAAGCCGATATTATAAGGAAGTTGTCACTTTCCAAGATTTTAAATATGATGTTCACATCCCCCCTCTCCCACCCTGTATTTACAAACGATATATTTGTGAGTTGTAAAAAATGTTTAATAAATGAAGAAAGCAAAATGTATATCAACTGGGCACAAAAAAAAAAAAAAAAATCATTGGTATGGGATTGGTAAGACAATTCAAACCCTAAAGGGACACTTCAGACACATTTTAGATTTAGGGTATTGATGTGCAGATACACATTTCTATAGCTTCACAATTTGGACATATTTGAAATTGTATAGTATAATCGATTCATTGATTTGTAAATATACATATACAACCATACAAATAAACACCAAATGTACGAACAGTGTCAAACCGACAAAGGCTATATGTGGCTCATCATTGGTTGCGGAAGTAGGTCTCTTAAGGAAGACCACCTGTCTCCAGACTCCAGTGAGTTCTGTTCTGCACCATTTTATACTGGGTGGATTTAGGGTCCAATACTTCCCAGGCTGGGAAGGTTGGTTACAGTTAGGTTCTTATGGAACCATTCTATCCATATATCCTGCCAATAGTTAAGTTTTGCCCAAGATTGCCTGGTCATTATTTCATATTTCCTCACCAGGGATATGTGATTTAAATGTTAAAATATAGAAGTATTATCTTTTTTAAGCCACTTTTTTTCAGCTATCAGTGATAGAGCAGCAAAAAGAATATAAAAAAAGTAGATATTTGGAGGGTGAAAGGGAGAACGGAAGGCTTATTGTGTACAGTAAGGCCCGCAGGGGTTTTAATAAGTTTAATTACATCCAGCCAGTAATTTAGCAATTTGGTGCAACTCTGAACAACATGCAGGATGGTAACTCTACATGGGAAACACATAGGGTTAGACCTCTGTATATATTGATTGATTTTAGCCATGTTTCGTGAATTTGACAGCCATGGTCTTTTTTCCATGATTTAATGCACGATAAGGTTGGTATATTAACATCATGATTCAGAAGAGCAGAAATTGTCGGGTTTTTTTCCACAGGGAGTAAGGCTAAACAGAACGACTCAAAGTCAGTCAGCCGCTGCTTGTTTACAAAGGAGGTATGTATTTGCATGTATGTTGTCCACCGAGAGTGGATTTGCAGGAAAGAGAATTTCGCTACATTGAGTAAACGATATAATTGCTCTAGCTGCAAAAAGGGTAGCACTTTTACTTTTTGTTGTAAAACATATAGGTGCAGAAAAAAACAACGGTTCCATAAGAGTTGAAAGGGCCTTTACAGGCATTGCCAATGAGACAGGTTTACAACTGCAAAGAGAGCATTTCAATTTATCCCATACTGAAAGTGTTGCTATGAGGTTAGATATTTGTAAGGTGGGTATCCAAATCAGGCCTCAGGCCTGATATGGGTATTGTTTGTGACCAATATTGTTCAATATGAACCCATTGGGGTGGGTTAGCACTCTGGTGTGCTGATACTAGATTATTCAGAATAGATGCAGTATAATATAATTGCAGATTTGGAAGACCCAATCCACCCTTTTGCATAGGTTTGTAGAGTGTTCGAAGTGCAATTCTTTTATTACTCTTTTATTACTCTATATGAATAAATTTTTAAATATTTGCCAAGTTTCTTTAAAAAAAAAAAAAAAAAAAAAAAAGGCTGTCTGGACTTTAATTGGGATGGCCCTAAATAAGTACTGCAGCTTAGGTAAAATTGTAATTTTAACGGCTGCTATAGGTCCAGACGATGAGATAAATTTGTAGCGCCACTGGTGTAATGTAGAAAGAACTTGAAAAACTCGTAAGGTGGATTTAAGTGCATTTCTTTTGTACAACAGGGGGAGAGGGGACAACCCTGTCTGGGCCCATTCATAATATCTAAAGCAGGCCTGTCCAACCTGTGGCCCCCCAGATGTTGCTGAACTACAACTCCCATGATTCTTTCAATGAAACAGATAGCCACGGAATCATGGGAGTTGTAGTTCAGCAACATCTGGGGGCCTGCAGGTTGGACAGCCCTGGTCTAAAGGGTCTGACAGGAAACCTGCATTATACAACCTGGGAGTGGGTTTATTGCATAGTGCAGAGACATTACATTGTTTCTCAAAAATGACCAGTGAAGACGATGGTCAAATGCCTTTTTGTTGTCAAGAGATAACAATAAGGCTATGTTTTATGTATGCTATGTAAAAGGGTGAGTGCTTTGCGCATACAGTCTGCCCCCTCCCACAAACCCCACTTCGTGCTCATGTTTTTTTTTCCCCCCATTTTACAAAAAGTGCACTTTCAATAAAAATTTGCACTTTTAGAAATTAACCATGTTACATCCACCTGGCTATCAATCAGACAACCAGTCCTATTACTTTCTTCAGCATAGAGAGAGAAGGAGAGGGGGGGGGGGGAGGGGGAGAAATTGTGTCAGGATTGAACTGTATTTTGATGTGAATTACTAAATATACACATAAACAAAATTAACTATTACATGAAAAAGTTATTCTAGCAAAGGTGTTGTTCACTAAGTGAGAATTCTAAAATTCAAAAAAAATTCAAAGTGAATTCAAGGTAAAAATTGTCAAATTTTAAATAAATATCTAAGTCAGCTAAGTTTTTGGTTCACCTACTCTTGCCTATAATTATAAATTCACTTTGAATTATCAATTTAGTGAATAACCCATTAAGAAATAGCATCAAAGCTTGACACTGGTCACAGATAGTCACCAACAAAGAGCACCTCGTATAGCAAGGAACAATGCATGTCAAAATCAAGTTAAAATTAATCGGACCCTGTAAGTTTTCAAAAAAAAAAATCAGGCACAATATACTTGTGGGGTATTGTCTACTTAGAAGATGCAAAAAATACCAAACAAAACACATTTGGGGCAGCTGTTGGTGTTTTGCAATATTTTATCCAATGGTGAAATTTTCAGAGATGTTCATGGTTCTGCTTTAAAGCATCTCTATAACAAACAAACAAAAAAAAAATAAAAAAAAAAAACTATTTCAAAACTACCACACACAAAATACCTGTAGTTGTTCATTTTTTTCACTTTCATGAATAGCTTTAATGGCAGCTGCTTGTTTCTCAAGTTCTTCTTTTTCCTTTTGTATTTTTCTCATTTCCTCTTTCTTAAACTCTTCCAAACGATTCAGCTCATCTGCTTTCAGTCTCTCCAAATGATCAATTTGTTCTCTAAAGAAAATAATTTGTTAGAAAAGGAAAAAATAAATAAAGGGACACTATAGTCACCCAGACCTCTCAAGCTCATTGACGAGGTCTGGGTGCCGTGTCCCAATGAAACTTAGTCCTGTAATGTAAATCATTGCAGTTTAAGAGAATTCTGTAATGATTACTTTGCAGCACTAAGACTGCCTCTAGTGGCTGTTAATCAAAAATAATAGTGGCACTTCCAGGTAGTTAAGCTACCAGCTTAGGATATCCAGCTTCAGTAAAATCCCCATCAGAAAGCATTGCAACAATGCTTTACTATAGGGAGTGCCTAATCTGCTCACCACACATGCGCATTAGCCCCCCAGTTGATGTCGGACAAGGCAAACCGCCGAGGGAGATCGGCGCTGAAATCGGGTAAGTACACAATATTTTTTTTTTTTTTTTTTTAAACCCTTTCAATGCTGATGTGAGCTGAAAGGGGGAAATCAGAGGGAACTACAGTGTAAGGAATACAGCTTTGAATCTCTCAATAGAATCTCTTTAAATGTACTAGCCCCTACATAATCAATGGTGGCAATTTGCTACCCATTCCCAAAATAATAAAAAAGCACCTGGATATGGCTGTAACTTACAGAAAATTAAATCCCATCTAGCATTTGTAGTTGGTACTTGAAAAGATATACATAAAATATGCTGACCAGCCCAATTTACTAAATTTTCTCAGATTAATTACCCCCTTCCCAAAAACACACAATAGATGGGCCACTTGTGGAATTAGCACTGGGTCCATGGATCAATTTGAGTATGTTCTGCAACAAAAAGGGTGAAGATGAAGAAGATATTGTAGGTGTTTTATAGAATTTATTTTAGTTTAGATTATAATCAAGAGCTTGTTTTACAGTGAAAAACTTGCCATCATGCTAACATATGGACAATATTGTGTTTCTCTCTGCAAATGTGAGAAACCACTGATCCAAGTCTACAAATGGCAAATGGCTATCCATAACCCTACTTCCATCCTACTTACAAGTGGCACTTTTCACGGAAACTGGATACTAATTATTAATACTGACGGGGAAGAGCAATTGTTATCTCAAATTAATAGGAAAACAGTGACCACAATCATAACCAAGATAAAGGTTACTGCAGTACCTAAAACATACTGTTCTGCAAGCTCCTAACAGTGTACCTCAAGTATTGCATCGGTGTCTAGACAAATAAAAAAATTAGGGCTGCGCAAACAGATGTTGTGTGCAACAGGAGTGCTACTAAAATGTATTGAGGAACATACAGTTGTAAGCAAACCATTCGGGTTATCCATTTGTCAATGCAACATGTTGCCGAAATGTTTGCTTAACACTGTATGTTCTTCAATAAATTTTGGTAGCACTCCTGTGCACACAACATCTGCTTGTGCAACCCTTGTTTTTTCTATATTTGTCTAGACCCAAATTAATAAGGCAGCACATCTGGGTAAGTCTATAATTATTCAAGAATTGAATTATCCAGACACTGACTAGACTTGATGGACTAATAGTACAGTTAGGGGATACATGTTTTTGAAGCAGATAAATAACACTTTCATGTCTCAATTAGAAGAAGTAACGACTAAAATAGATGATTTTCTGGATCTTGTAATTTATAATGTTGACCAGCTTTCAAACATTCAAAATAGGGAGCACTTGGAAAAGAGCAATCATAAAATATGGCATAGTTTGAGATTAACTTATAAAAGCAAAATTCATCTGAGTAGTACAAAGACATTTAATTTTAAAATCTCTGGTTTCACAATTATGTCCATGAGAGCCATAACATGTGGTATAAAGACAAGTGGAAAGGCTGAACAATCCCAGAATTCCTTTTTCTACTCTCATTCCATGGTCAACTTAACTTAAATCACATTCTTCTCCATTCTGATGTTTAGCTTAAACAACTGAATCTCTTTGACTACGTCTGCATGCTTGAGTAGCCGCATTTAGCAGACAGGGAGTATGTGATATATCTTATTATTTCCTCCCTGTAATGTGTGTCAGGATGCAGAACAAGAGTGAGAGGGTGCAGTTAAAGTGACACTGTAGGAACCGAGACCACTTCAACAAATTTAAGTAGTCTGGGTGCTGGGACTGTTTTGCACTTAGTGCTGCAATGTGAAAAACTGCAGTTCCAGTTGCAGATCTAAGTCTGCCTTCTGTGGTTGTCTAACAGACAGCCACTAAAGGGCCTCCGGAATCGTAACAGACTTTTGGTCCGTTATCTGACGCTGGACTTCCTCACGGACCTCCAGCATCAGATTTTCCCCATAGGAAAGCATTGCATGCGCATTAGATCTCTCTCGCCGGCTGTCATCAGTCGGGGAGGAGCCTGACCCAGCGGGAAGGGGGTCACGAGGAAGGGGGCACTCCAGGAGCCTATAGTGCCAGGAAAACAGGATTTCCTGTTATAAGCATTTTTACTATTGTATCATATGGGTGGGGGGGGGGGGGGGTGGTGTGTGTGTGTATATATATATATATATAGCATACAGTGGGTGCATATTGAATGCAATGTGTATGTGTGGGATAGGGACTGTGATCTGTGTTTTAATCTTTTTTAAAGCTTTATTTAGTACTTTTCCTCCCTTCTTGAGCAGAGTGTTGATGTGGTATACCACGGCAACCCTCTGACAGACAGTGCTTGCCACTGAGAGTACCTAGCTGAGGAGCATACAGAAGGCCTGCACTAGCACAGGAAAATATCTTGGATTTATTCTGCCCTCTGCTGTGTGTGTGTATGTGTGTGTGTGTACATTATATTTATAATATATATATATATATTGTAGATTGGATTAGCCGTATTAGTCCAGTAGACAAGATGCCAATATACCAGAGTATTACAGTATGCAATGATACGTTTTTTTATTGGACTAACATAATATTTCAAAGACCAGGTTTCAAGAGTTTTCTTCTCTTCTTCAGGTCTGAACCAATACTGATCAATCTGATAGAGATTAACACTTAAGAACCACAAAGAAAATGAATATTGTACCCCTGTTGGTCATCACTTCACCCAGACTGGTCACTCCATCCAAACCTCAGGATTAAAGTTCTTAAATGGAATTTCAAAGACTCTCATGAACATAAGACATTTGAGATGAAAATGATCACACTCTGACCTTCTCACGCACTAACAAAACTTTATATAAACACACATCTTAATGTCTTGTATAGTTCTTTTTCAATATTCTAGCTTTACCTTTATTGGATCAATTTATATACATACATATATACAGCTATTTACTTGCATGCCCTGCTCTGCTGTTTTCTTGTTTGTGTTTTTCAGGTTTTTTTTTGTATATATTCTTTATCTAGAATCTTTCAATATTTGGTAAAACGAAACATAGGTATTAGAGAATGAAAAATACAATCTCAGTTGTGATACAAATGCATAGCAGAACTCACGTAACCGTACTGGCATACAAGAGAGCATGCAGGTCTTAAGTCAAGGAGTACTACCAGTACACATGAATAAGAATGCCAATAACCAGCCCCAGGTAACAACATAGGCTGCGGGGCCTATGTTTTTCTTTTCAACTAGCTTTTTGACTCTCCTCTGTTTATTTACATTTTCTGGCTATTCTCAGCCAACCTGCACCTTTCACTTTCAGGCACATCTTCTGCTATGACACCCCACTCATCCCTCCTCCCTTCCTTCTCTAACATCAGTTGTTTCAAGTGTTAGACAGATTGATCAGTATTGCTTCAGACCTGAAGAAGAGAGGTAAACTCTATTAGTCCAATAAAAAAGGTATCATTGCATACTGCAATACTCTGGTATAATTCTGGATATCGAACTAACCTCTGTTCACGGTTCCCCTGTTCTGCTCCTACTAGCCTTACACGACAATACTCTAATGACAAGTAAATTCGGACTTTATCTCAGGCTTTACTGCATGGTCAGATGAGGTCTTAATTCACATAATTAAGCAGGTCACTTCTTCCACATCAGTGCTGATAACCATACCTCCAGGAATATTCAGTACATTTTAATGAGACTTTGAGACAATGGAGGCTGCCGCTTACTCCCGATATGCACATCAACCTGTTCTTTATTACGCCAAGACTTCCGGAACATGTATATGCAATATGCTTGATTTGTAGGCTGTATAATTCTGTATGGTATACTTTTTTGCCCTCTCTTTATTACAGGCTCACCGCATTCGTTAGTTCCGGCACACCACAATCAACTTTTTCATATTACTATAGGTCTCATTTAGGGGACCTTACATAAGTACTTCTAATATGCTCATTATGGCTTTTGATGCCACGACCATAGAAAAAAAAAAAATATATATATATATATATATATATAAATGGGGCCCCTTACAGAGGTATGACCTGTACCTCACTGATAGTAGTCCTGCATATAGAGACATCTTGTTTCCTTACTAACATCAGGACATAATTTCAGACCTTGTCTTCTTCCTCACAGCAGTAGTGTGTACACAACCAGGACTAGTCAAGGGAGATAATTCATGAGAATCAGATGCCATTTTTTTGTTGTAGCTATGGCATCCTGGTGCACTGGATTTGTCAAGCCCTGAGTTTTTTACAATACGAGATAAACTATATAGGATTAATAGAAATATTTACCTGAGAAACATCATTGCTTTTGTCTGTTCTTCTTTCATCTTCGATAGTAAAGAGTAATCATACATGCCTTCCTTAATGTCTTCTACTTTTCCAAGAATTGGTGTATAGGATTCATCTAGATCATTTTAATGAGAATGAGGGCAAACTACGTTATTTTTGAATTTTTTTTTATCAATGACAGTTTTGTCACTGTTGTATTCTTAAACAAATAAAAGATGGAATATATCATTACTGAAAAGCAATTTTGTGAGGTTTTTTTTAAAGTAGCACTGTCACTTTGTAAGGTTTTTTTGGTTTTGGTTTTTTAGTAATCATTACTTATCCATTTATTTCTCCTGTTATTTTTTTATTTTTATTTTTTTTATTCAAACGTAGTTAGAACTACATTTTCTAATGGGGTAGGTGATCGCTGGTTAGGCGGAGTTTACGCAAGGTTTCTCTTCAGTTTCCAGAAACCATCAGTCAAAAGACTCCATAGAAGGTCAAACTGCAGACATTATGCACAAAGAACAAAATGGTGGAGCGGCTGGATATTAAGACCCAGTGCAAGGAAGAAAATCTAATAAATATAACTAAATAAAGGCAAGTGGCAAGGGCATAGGCGTAAAGCAAATAATGCCAATTGTGTACCCCTGTTTGGGTCTCAACTGGGCTCTGGTGTTCCCTAGTGGTCTGGTGACGTGCTTCCAGCTTCTGCTGACCATTGGCTGACCACCCTAAGTTAATGACTGACGTTCTGTGCAATTAAAGTTGCACAAAATTGACCATTAACCTGGCACTCTAGTTCCTTGCTGGTTGATGACACTCCAAGTGCCCAAAATAAATTTTAAATACAAAATAGTGTGACAGGCACACCTTGTGTTATGTCGTATGAAGCCCGAGGGAAGCAGGCAAAACGGGTCACACTACATATCACATAAAGGCAGAGCAGGGGCTTTGTGATCGGGAACTTTGGAACCTGTAAGAGACTGTGAATACTAGGGCTAGTGCGCCTCATTTAGGATTTTTGTGAGTTTCCTTAAGTAAAGAACTAGTCAGTTGCAAATTAAGCATTTTTAATCTTGTTTTTTCATAAAGCACTGAGCTATTGCACAATAGGGGTTCCTGATATCTCTTATTTTTCCGTTTGATATAATAAAAGGAGAGAATAATACCAAAATATCCTATGGTGTGTGGGATACATTTCCTCTCACTTTGGGCTGTAAAAAAACAAAGGCAGGGTGAAGTGTAAGAGTGTGATTTTTACATTTAAGATGTGTACATATTTATGGTGTATAGATTATCTGTTTTGTTTTATTATTTACAGATGAATAAGATGTCACTGCTAGCACTGGCCAGGAGCTATAGAAAGGAAGTGAAAATAGAGCTAGAGTGTTCCTGGGAGGTTTTACGCTCAAGCAGGGCAAACCAGTGAAAGGCAGAGGAGGAGCGCAGGCAGACCTTTTTAATGAGATTGTGGCTGGGGAACCAACTTAAGTTTATACCCTTTATACTCAATGCTGCACATTCAAACTCCAGGCACCATGACCACTTAAAATGACTGAAGTGGTCATGGTGCTTGGTGTAACAATTATCTCCGTTTTTAGATGACTGTCATGGATATGTAATGCCCTAAAAAGCTTAAAAGGAACACGTGTTTAATATGTTTTAAATAGCTCTAAAATAAATTCTGTTTTCATGTGAATACATAGCATTTTCATGCATTCAAACCAGACACTATTGCCATTACATTAGTATTATCCTCAGAAATTGACCAAGAAATATAACATTTACAAACGAATTGCATGCAAAACTTGTCTAATGGGAATGACTTCTGTTACAAGTCTCTTCTTGGATGTTTTAAAATTTCTGTGCGTTTTGTGACACACTGCATACATTACTTTTATTCACATGTAAGAAACTTCCTAAAATAAATAAAAACACAATTACAAATGATCTTCAAGTACATACAAATGGAAATCATTAATGAATGTTTGTACTTTCAAATTTTGCAAACATTAGTTGACATAAATCCTTGTTACACCACACAAATAATATAAAACGTGTCATTCATTGCTTTAATGAAGTAAAAAAATATATATATATACTTATTATATATAATTGTTCTATAATATTCGGTGTGTGGTGTTGGTATTAATACTTTGTTATTTAAAGTAATATATTTTATGCAATATTCCAAGTCTGAAAGTACTCATGACAGGCTGTAAAAAATTGAACACAGAAATAAACCAACAAAAGAGTTTTCTATTTTAAGGGGTGACTATACGATTGATTAGTACAGAGAAATACTCTTAAAATTAGGAAATCAGACTGCTTGCATAATTCACAATTCTTTTCTTACCAATCAACACTTCACTTAATTTGTTTGATTGTTCTGTGTTGTCAGTTCTTAACTTCAAAGTAGGGAAAAGACTTGTTACAAGATCACATGTGAATGGTGGGTTTTTAAGTTCTACTTTCTCAGTATCATCCTTACATTCTGTTTTCTTATCAGGCTCGCTCTCTTTTCTGGTATTGCGTGTTAACCGTGAAGATGTACTTCTGAATGATGAGAAAGCTTTGCTACCTCTCCTTCTAAAATCTTCAGTACTGTGCTCACTGTCACTTGAGCTAGATGAGTCTTGATTTGAGAAAAATTTTGCTGAAGACTTTAAGATTTTAATTTCTTCTTCGCCGCTTGGTTCGTCACTAGCATAGTCTGGATCAGATAAATCTAAGTGTCTATCAACTTGATTAAGGCTCTTTGGTGTATCATGAGTTGGTAGTTTATAAAAATGGGACTTAGGGTCATTATCACTAAATGATGATGTACTGTCTTTTTCACTAGGTGATTCAACATGTTCTTTTTGGACAATATTTTCTCTACAGGTTTCCACATGTGTTTGGTGATCATTGATACTTTTTTGGTATTTTTTTTGTTTGTTTACTTTAATAATTCTATCATTAACTTTTTTAAATCCTGTTTTGGCACTTGGATCTGTTTTATCATTGGATGGACCGATTAGGTCATGGATGGAGCTGGTAACAGTCTGGGTCTTAAGCTCAGAAACATTTTTCATAGAATTCTGCAATAAATTCCCCTCTAGGTCTGTTATTTTAGATACGTGAATTTTTGATGATGATGTTGCTGCTGCTTTCTGTGACACATCAGTTGTAATTAAATCTTTTTGAGTTGTTGTCTTTTGATCAGTTGTTGATATATCCAGCATATCTCGTGGTGTCAAATCACTAGAGTCTTTAACAAATTGCTCAGGCTGGTTGTCCACCACCAAATTCTTTGCTTTTTCATGCATTTCATGCATTTGCTGGCAAAGATTTGAACTATGGATACCAGCTTTATCACTGGCACCATTGTTTGTACTATTCCCTGTGCTGATCAACTCAGAATGGCTGCTGATTTTATTTGAGATATCATTATTTTTCACTTGCATCTTTGCAATATTTGATATGATGGGCAAAGAATTACGATGAGGTCCGTCAAAGCTTACTCTTCTAGATAAAGTGGTCACAGAAGGTCTTCTTTGCTCCTTAATGGTGTTATCACATTTTTTTTCAAACCTAGTTATACCTTCTCCACGTTTCAGGAAAGATTTTCTAGATGCAGTCTTGTTCTCATCAGTATTCTAGAAAAAAAAAAGAATGTATTACTGTTTATACTTGTAACCTTGCTCCCCATTAGAACTAGGGGGCAGGTCGATTAATCTACATTTTATATGCGTGGTATGTTTGTTCATTATAGGTTTAAGAACAACTGTAAGTATGTTACATACCTGCTTACTTGGGATTTCCTTCTCTAAAATTTCCGAATCTACTTTCAGCTGTTCTTCAACAAAGTCTTCAAATGTTTTTTGCCTTTCTCCAATTCCAGGCCTAATCGGTCTTTACAAATGACAGATGTAAAATTTCAAACAAAAGCTCTAGTATCATGAAACACAGACTGTAATGCCAAGGACAAATATGCTGTAAAATGTATCTCCAAATGTGGCATATTGACAATAATCTTTAAAGGGACACTATAGTCATCTGAACAACTACAGCTTAATGTATTTGTTCAGGTGAGATCTATAGCTCCCTGCAGGCAATCTAATGTAAACACTGTATTTTCAGAGAAAATACAGTGTTTACATTGATTGATGGGAATACCTCCAGTGGCCGTCACTCAGACGGCCACCAGAGGGACTTCCTATCATGTAGGGCCCTAAAAAGGCCCTGTACACGTCAGACGTATTAAGATACGTCTGACGTGTGCAGGAGAGTGAAGGCACTGTGTGCGCGCCTTCTCTCTGCAGCCTGTCAGTGAGGAGAGGGGGCGGGCAAATACCACGAGCTGAGCTGTCAGTCAGCTCAGCTCGCAGCCGCGCACACCGCGCGCAAGCGCGTTAGTGCGTTTAGGACTTCAGAGGGCGGCATGAATGCCGCCCTCTGAAGTATGTGTGCATGTGCGGCGAAGCCGCGCATGCGCACAATGGAGCAATGACGCTTCCAAATGGAAGCGTCTGATTGCTCCCTGCTCGCGCCCGCCTATTTCGTCATTTTGACGAAACAGGTGGCGCGGCTTCACGAGGCTCCCGGCGCTGGAACCAGGTGAGTAAAAACGGCTGCCTGGAGAGTCCCTTTAAAGTAATGCAGTACAAAATTTATAATTTAGTCAATCTGATGACATCATGTAATTCACGTAAGGATTAAAAAAAAATATTAAAGGGTTATTTCAAACACTACAAGCACTTTGTTGACTTGAAGTGGTCATGGTACTGGAGTACGTATGGGCTGCATACGGCTATGATACGCTGCACAAACGGAGATTAATTCCTTAGCTACAGGACATTTAATTCAACCTCTGTCAGCATCATTACCCAGCTTACAACAAAGTTGAAATTAGAACAACTAAATAAACAATTTGTATTATTCAATATCGCAAATATTATACTACTTTAAATTTCTTCTTTTTAAATATAATTTACCTGTCTTCCCTGTTCTTGGTTCTTGTCCGAATACCAAAAGGTGAAATAGGTGTATTATTGGCATTTTCATCCTTCTCTTCCCGGACAGGTGAAAGAGGTTTATGACCTTCATCTACTTGAGTGTTACTTGCACCTAGGAAGAAGGAACCTACATGTTATCATTCAGCAAATTAAGCAAGCAACACCCTACATATTAAAATATTATACACTTAAAAACCAAGCTTTAGTTTGCTTGTTTTGTACTTAAGAAACAAAGCAATTTTGGGATGTTTGCTTTGTGTGTGTTCAAGTGCATTTTCCATCTCTCACATTTATTACAGATACACCAGAGCTCAAAAGTTTGTGGTCCCTTAGAAATGTGCTAACAATCTGTTTGTTTGTTTTTATCCATAAAAAGAACATAAAATCAAAAATATATTGCAGGTATTGTTGATGTTGTAAATGACTGCAGCTGGAAACAACAGATTTTTAACAGAAAATCTACACAGGTGTACAGAGGCCAATTATCAGCAACCACCTGTCCTGTGTTCCAATGGCACGTTGTGTTAGTTAACCATTATAAAATAAAAATGAAAGACTAATTGATTATTAGCAAACCCTTTTGCAATCATGTTAGCAACAGTTAAAAACAATAGTGCCGATTAAAGAAGAAATAAAACTGCATTTATTAGACTAATTGGGAAACTAGAGCATCCGCAATTAACAGTTCGATTACAGGCTAAGGACGGCCAGAAACTAGTCAGTCTGTTCTTGTTCTAAAAATAAAAGTTATTCCATGCAAACTGAAGGTCTCGTACAAGGCTATGTACTACTTCTTTCAAAGAACTGCACAAACGGTCTTTAAACAGAATAGAAAGAAGAGTGGGAGGCCCCATTGAACAACTGAAAAAGAGGACAAATTTAGGCTGTCTAGTTTTGAGAAACAGACGCCTCCCAGATCTTAAACTGGCAGCTTTATTAAGTAGTACCCTCAATGGCAACAGTGAAGAGGCAACTCCAGGATGCTGCCATTCAAGGCAGAGTTGCAAAGAAGATTAAGACAAAAGAACACAGATTCTGGACAGAGGAAGATTAGAAAAAAGTGTTGTGGACAGATGAATAGAAGTTCTTATATCACAAAGAAGAAGATTCATGAGACACAGACCAAATAAAAAGATGCTGGGGGAGTGCTTGACATTATCTGTCAAGCATGGTGAAGGCAATGTTATGATCTGGGAATGCTTTGGTGGTAGTAAAGTGAGAACTTTATACATGGTAAAATGGACCTTGAAGAAGGAAGGCTACCACCCCATGCCAGGGGCGTATTAGCCGCGAGGCAAACAAGGCATTTGCCTTGGGCGGCATTTTCCAGGGGGCGGCAAAAAAAGCCGCCCCCAAATGCCCAGGGCAAATCTCTTGTTAGCCTTGCGGCTAACAGACATGCCGGCGGGCTGCTGGGCGATCGGGCGGCACTGCCTGCCTGGCGAGGGAGCACTTCCCCTGAGCTCTCTGCTCAGCTCCCTCGCCAGCCGCAGAGTGAGGGTCGGAGGCGGAGCCGGAATATGACGTCATATTCCGGCTCCCAGCCTCACTCTGAGGCGCGCGAGGGAGCTGAGCAGAGAGCTCAGGGGAAGTGCTCCCTCGCCGGCCGCCCGCCCGCCAGGCAGGCAGTGCCGCCCGATCGCCCAGCAGCCACTGGACCACCAGGGAAGAAGAGACACCCCCCTCCCCAGCATTCCCAAAGGTAAGGAGGCTGGGGGGGGGGGGTTAATTAAAAAAAAACGTGTTAAAAATAAATATTAAAAAAAACGTGTTAAAAATAAATATAAAAAAAATGTGTTAAAAATAAATGTAAAAAAAAAATGTGTTAAAAATAAATTAAAAAAAAGTGTTAAAAATAAATTTTAAAAAAATGTGTTAATGTGGGTGGGTGAGTGTGTGTCTGTGTCTGTTAGTGTGTGTGTCTGTGTCTGTTAGTGTGTGTGTCTGTTAGTGTGTGTGTGTGTGTCTGACTGTGTGTGTATGTTAGTGAGTGTGTGTGTCTGACTGTGTGTGTATGTTAGTGAGTGTGTGTGTCTGTTAGTGTGTGTGTCTGTTAGTGTTTCTGTCTGTGTCTGTTAGTGTGTGTGTCTGTTAGTGTGTGTGTCTGTTAGTGTGTGTGTCTGTTAGTGTGTGTGTCTGTTAGTGTGTGTGTCTGTTAGTGTTTGTGTCTGTTAGTGTTTGTGTCTGTTAGTGTTTGTGTCTGTTAGTGTTTGTGTCTGTTAGTGTTTGTGTCTGTTAGTGTTTGTGTCTGTTAGTGTGTGTCTGTGTCTGACTGTGTGTGTCTGACTGTGTGTGTATGTTAGTGAGTGTGTATGTTAGTGAGTGTGTGTGTCTGCTAGTGAGTGAGTGTGTGTCTGTTAGTGTGTGTCTGTTAGTGAGTGTGTTTGTCTGTTACTGAGTGTGAGTGTGTCTGTTAGTGTGTGTGTGTGTTTCTGTTAGCTAGTGTATGCGTATCTGTCAGTGAATGTGTGTGTGTGTATTTAGTATGCGGGGCGGGGGGAAAGGTTGGGTGGGGGTGGCGCGGGAGGAGGGGGGGGTGCGGGGGGGGTGCCTGAGTTTTGTCCTGCCTAGGGCAGCACAAAACCAGGATACACCACTGCCCCATGCCATGACACTGACCTGGAGCCAATTTCCTTCTACACCACCTGCAAACTTTGCAAGAATTATTTAGAAAATTAGCAGTCAGATGGTATTCTACGTTTAATGGTGTGGCCAGCACCAAATATCAACCCTATTGAGCTGTTGTGAGAGCAGCTTGACCATATAGTACATAAGAAGTACTGCGGTGAAATCTCTTCAGATTACTTTAACAAATTGACAACTAGAATGTTGTCGGCAAGGCTGTAATTGCTGCACATGGAGGATTATTTGACAAAAAAAGTTTGAAGGACACTTATTTTGCATGTATCTCTGTACTGCGGGCGACCGGCCTTTTGTACTGATATACATTCTATTTTGAATTTGAAATTTTTTTATTTATTTTTTTAACAGTGGGATTTTTTTTATAATGAATGCCCTGGTAAGCTTACCCAAATCTTTTGCACATTTGGAACAATAGAGAAAGGTGCTGTATAGGTGGTACCTGGTACCGACCAGGCTTCATTCTATTTTCACACACATGCACAAATTGCTGGAGATGCCGGTGGGCAGAAGGTACTATGCTACATATGTGGTGGAAATGTTCTTCACTGGCACTCTTCTGGGGTAAGGTACAAAATATGATTAAAGATATCACGGGCTACTCTATAAACTTTACAGCCCTAACGTATCTTCTTTTGGAGCTCCCAAAAACAACCCCCGGAAGACACGGAAGCTTATCATGCATATTGTCTTATCAGCACAAAAACTCATAGTGAGACAATGGAGAACAAGCATTCTCAGCTAATGAGCACAATCCTGTATAGCACCTGCTTAGCTCAGTAAAGATATCTGATCTTCTACTGCAGGAGAAGCTAGAAGTGGCGAAGGTACCTGGGAAACCTAGGTCATTTGCTAAACCTTTAATAATGGTTTGATAAAATAGTCAAAACGAGAAAAGTAATGCAGAGCTTTTATAATATAAAGTGCAGTACTCTTAGTGCCTTATTATAAAAAGTAACACACACAATCGATTTTATTACAAAAAGGTATCAAATGTATGGGTAAAATAAAAATGGAACATATTTTTAAATTAAAAACTCTTATACCTTATGGACTTAATAATGATTTTAATTTTGTATTTTTCTTAAGTATGTTTTAAGGAATTAGTGAATTTTTTTTAACCTGAATTCTAAAGATCCTTGTTTAAATTATGTATATTTATTAGATATTTTTAAGTTTTAATCTAATAAAACATTCATTTTAATTGAACATTTAGCTTAACCCCTTAAGAACCAAACATCTGGAGTAAAAGGGAATCATGTGTCCTTAAGGGGTTAAAAAGGAAAGTTTTTAAAATGTATATTTTAGTATATGCTGAATCTTGAATTATTTGTATAGTTTTGTAAAAAATAGTCTGCATAATCACCTGCTAAAGAATTTATTTTAAAACCGATATATAGATATAAGTACTATTTAGCCCCTTAGTGGCCAGACTGCTTTTCAATTTTCTTACCGTTTGGGACCATGGCTGTTTTTACATTTCTGTGGTGTTTGTGTTTAGCTGTTATTTTACTCATTTACTGTAATTACTCATTTACTGTATCCACACATATTATATACCGTTTTTCTCGCCATTAAATGGTCTTTCTAAAGTTACCATTATTTTTCTCATATCCTATCATTTACTATAAAAAAAAAGATATAGTATGATGAATTTTTTTAAAAAAACAAAACACACTTTTTCGAAATTTGACCCCCAAAATCTGTTACGTATCTACAACTGCCAAAAAACACACATGCTAAATAGTTTCAAAATTTTGTCCTGAGTTTAGAAATACCCAATGTTAACATGTTTTTAGCTTTTTTGGGGAATGTTATAGGGCTATAAGTACAAGTAGGACATAGCTGTTTCAAAAGATATATTTTTAAAATGTATCAATAGTGACATTGTATGACTGTTATGTCATAAATCTCTAAATCACACCTCACATGTACATATTTTTCTTATTTTTAAAGTAGACAACCCAGGGTATGTCCAGTCTTTTTTAGTAGACAATTAGTCACAAACACTTGCCAAAGTTAGCATTTATATTTGTTTATTAAAAATGCAAAACACAATTATGAACGCTCACTTTGGTCAGTGTTTGTGACTAAGAGGCTACTAAAAAAGACTGAACATACCCTATTTGCAATACCTTGGGTTGTCTTCTTTTGCATATGGTATGCCATCATTGGGGTAATGCTCTCAAAGGCAACATAACCAATCTAGCAAATTTCAATGTGAAAAAATAGAAAACCAAGCCTCATATTTGACCCAGTAACTTTCAAAAACACTACAAAACCTGTACATGGAGGTTACTGTTATACTTGGGAGACTTTACTGAACACAAAAATTAGTGTTTCAAAACATATGACAACAATGATATCATCAGTGAAAGTGCCGTTTGTGTGAAAAATGCAAAAAAAGTCACTTTCACTGACAATACCATCGCTGTGATATCGTTTACGGTTTTGAAACAATAATATTTGTGTTCAGCGAAGTCTACCGAGTAAAACAGTATCCCTCATGTACAGGTGTTAGGGTGTCTTGCAAAGTTACAGGGTTAAATATAGTGCTAGCAAATTAAATACTCTGGACTTTCGGCCTGGGTTGTCAGGCCCGTCCCTCAAATTGCAATCGAAAAAATGACTTAATTATGTAAAAATATTACATAAATATGCACGTAGAATTTAAATACACATTATATATATATATACACACATATTTATATATATATATATATACACATATTTATATATTGGAAGTCTATGTGTATATTCATGAAATTATTTATGTTATAAATAATATATAATTTCATTCTAAGTGTATTTTGATTATATATATATATATATATTAATATCAAAATATAGAGTTAGAATAAAAATACATATATACTGTTTATTTGAGGGTGCAGGGGCTGGAACGTTAGATGCATTGATAACCTTAGGGATGATGGTTTCTATCTTGGTCATCCTCTCGTTAAGTGACTGAAGGGAAGACAAATAGATTACAAACTGAGAGCTTGTGCCGAGCCTGGGATCGCTGGACTGGACTGCTAGTAGCTTATGGAGCTCTGCTTTCCTAGCTGTGGCCGGGAAAGAAACATTACTACCGCCTAGTTCTGCCGCCAGTTTAGGAATGGTCCAGGATCTCATGGACCCAGGGTGGCTGGAATGAGAGTTTCAGCGGATGAGCTTGGTCTAACAGGCGTGCTGGGCCTCAAAGAAGTGCCCTGGAGAGACATGTCGTCTCCTTGGATTGATTATTGCGACATCCTATAAATAGATTAGTAAATAAAATACTATTTTGAAAGCCAATGGTGATAACGCGTACATAAAACCGGCTTGCTAGCTAGTGCCGGTGGCAAAGAACTTAACTGCCCCATGACAGGTGAACCCCTGCTAATTGCCAAGTGGCGAAGAAAGGCTCTACCTATGATTTGGCCCGTGGGGAAATCTGGCCACAAATCGGTGTGGCGGGATGTTGGCCTCTCGGTGACAGTACGGAGTAAAAATTGGTATTGCCGTGGCAAGTGAGACTCTAAACTCTTTATAAATCGCTGGTAAGACCACACCTTGAATATGCTGTGCAATTTTGGGCACCTGTTCTAAAGAAGGATATCATGGCACTAGAAAAAGTGCAGAGACGAGCTACAAAATTGATAAAAGGAATGGAGCATTTTAGTTATGAAGAAAGGTTAAAAAATTTAAATCTCTTTAGTTTGTAAAAACGGCGCCTTAGAGGGGATATGATAACATTATACAAATATATTCGGGGCCAGTACAAACCATTATCTGGAAATCTATTCATAAACAGGGCTATACATAGGACACGAGGTCACACATTTAGGCTTGAAGAAATGAGATTTCATCTAAGACAAAGAAAAGGTTGGTTTTTTTTGGTTTTTGTTTTTTACAGTAAGAGCAATAAGGATATGGAATTCATTGCCGGAAGAGGTGGTTTTGTCAGAGTCTATACAGATGTTTAAATTGCAATTGGATAAATACTTGCAAAAACATAACATACAGGGATACACTTTCTAATTAGTGGGCTAATAGCTGCTTGATCCAAGGAGACATCTGACTGCTATTTTGGGGTCAAGAAGGATTTTTTCCTAGTTTGTTGCAAAATTGGAAGCGCTTCAGATTGGGTTTTTTGCCTTCTTTTGGATCAACAGCAAAAGCATATGTGAGGAAGGCTGAACTTGATGGACGCAAGTCTCTTTTCAGCTATGTAACTATGTAACTATGTAAACAACCCCTGCAGAAGGGAATATGAGGCAATTAATCTAATGTGGGGTCGTGTGGGCGATACCTCTGCGTGAGTTGGCCTCATGGGGACAATAATGTAAACAAAGTAGTAAGGCCAGCTCCTAACCCTTGCTGCCAGTTCTCTATCCAGTTCTCTAGCAGGGGCTTGTCTTACAAGAAGCAGAGTAACCGTACATACCTAAATAGAGACAGAGTAGGAAAGCTGGAGGGTGGATGAAGCTGGAACGGATACCGATCTGAAAAAAGATCAAGCAATTAACCTATGACAAGTGAAGTACTGGATTATAGCTTAATGTATATGTATGTTTAACGGTTCGACGGGCACCCCGACTGGGTACCTCTGTTGAAGGATGCTCCTAGCGCTTCCTGAGTACTCCAAGCACTACAGCAGACATCACAACCACCGCAGACTCCACAACCGCCGTAGCTTAACTGGAGTCTCACCGTCTTCCTTCCACCATGTATGAACCTCCAGCATCCAGGACCGTGTGGGGAAGACCTCTCCTCCAAGTAGAGCATAACAGGAGCAAGCTCTCAAAAAGCTAAGTGATTAAAGCTCAAGGGAGTATGCAGCGCATAGCAATCCCCAGTGTGAATATAGCTGAGACAAGACTACGTGTTGAGGGTCAAGAAGAACTCAGGTTTAATGGCACACACTCTGCTTTTATGCAATTCTCCCCTGCAAGGGAGATGCCCACAGACAATTATACATTACCCAATCACACAATGGTTACATCCCACAGATTCCCTCCCGTTAGCCTGAGAAGTAACCCAATTATCCGCACAGTTTAAAACATACTTTTTACCCAACTTTCATAACTCTAAAACCATACCAATATTCAATATTAATAAAAGTTACATATTATTAATCAGCACATTCCAAATAAAAACATACCCAAAAATCATTCGAATCCGTTCAGCCGTTTGGGAGATAGGTATAAGTCACTTTTGACCGACCGCAAGCACATTTTCATGCCCAAAACAGTTCCATGGATTTGGGCTGTGCGGTCGGTCTATTTTACACCGAGAAAATGACTAAGTTCCATTCGAACGAGCGTTCGAATCTTCGAACGGGACTTAGTCTCCAGCCACGGTTTTGAAGTAACGTAGAAGGTACGGGCCAGCGGTGTTCGTGCAATTGGGTAGCCGAAAACATTCCATAGATTTGGCTGCACACAACGCTGACCGCGTTCGAATAAGTTAAAATGGCCGCCGTCACGTGTTCGTTTGTCGAATGGCGGCCACTTCGACAACTTCGGCACTTCGACTGCATCCGAAGTGCCAGTTTAAAAGTTGCAACACTGCTCCAAAGTAATTAAAGGGCCAGGAACAGCATTATAAAAATCCATTATGCCCAAATACAGTTCTTAAAGGGCAATACATCCCAGGGCCATAGTCGCAGGGCAAGAGGCTAGCAATCAGTCCTCTCCAGTGCCCAGTGGTAAATGGCAGTTTGTCACATATCTCCCCTTTGGGGGGGAGAAACTAACCAGGCACCTGACCTTCTGTCGGTCAGTGCCTACATTAGTCGATCCACCAACCCACAATGAACAAGAGCCAGAGCAGCCCACCCACAACAAACAGTTACTGCACCTGGGTATCCCTCTGGGGTGATGGAGCAACATGCTGTGGGGAGGTGAGGGGCAGAGACCAGCGGCGCTCTGCCCTGATCCCAGCGCTTCTGCTGGGATGAGGGGGTGCAGGCCAGTCCTATAACAAGGGGGTCGGTAGGGCAGAGGCCAGCGGCGCTCTGCCCTGATGCCAGCTCTTCTGCTGGTATAGCCTGCAGGACATCAGGCTCTGGACAAGGGACAAAGGGAGGGCAGAGGCCGACTGCACTTTGCCCAGCTGCCAGCTCTTCTGCTGGGGTACTTGGGACATATTCCGGTTCAGTATGCAGGGGAACGTGGGGGTCAGTGGGGGTTAACATTTCCTCTGTTAACCCTGGGGCCAATTTAGGAGTTAGCTGGGGAGGGGAAATCGTACTTACCCCCTCCTCCTGTTGTCCCTGTGAGGGTAGTTGGGGATCTGGACAGGCTGTCCAGCATCCCTGTAGGTCAGGCACAGAGATCATGGTCCCATCTGCGCCGTCTGGGAGATTGGTGTGTCTCCCCTTGTTAGGGTAAGCTGCCGCTGGGGAGAAAGGGTGCTGTGCTCCTCTCCCTGAAACACAGGCTGCCGCTGGAGAGGGAGACCGCCTGTCTCCACTCCCGTAACATTGTCCTGCTGCTGGAGAGAGAGACCAACTGTCTCTGCTCCCTGTAGGACACACTGCCGCTGGGGAGGAAAGACGACACCTTCGGCTCCCTGGATCTCTACTGCCGCTGGAGACTGGGTGTCCATATCCTCAACCTCCACAGTTTTTCGCTCAAATACCATTGCCGCACTGTTCTCAGCACTCAGCTGGCGCATTACTTGGAAGACCACCTCGTTTGAAGGGTCTGGGCCATACCAGACCAACCGCCTCTTTACCTCCTTAATGTAAGCGTCGTCCTCGTAGCGACATATCAGGTTGAGGTGCTCTTCGCAGGGCTCTATCCATGCCCGCTCCATGCTGCTGTAGGTAGGGACGCTGCGCAGTGGCTAGCGTTGCCCTCAATAACCTCTCATACGATACCAGTGTCTCTGAGCTGCTTCTCCTCGCACTAGGACGCCATCCCACCGCTGCCACCAATGTAACGGACACCTTCCGTTGACGGATGCTCCTAGCGCATCCTGAGGACTCCAAGCACTGCAGCAGACACCACAACCACCGCAGACTCCACAACCGCCGTAGCTTAACTGGAGTCTCGCCGTCTTCCTTCCACCCTGTATGAACCTCCAGCATCCAGGACCGTGTGGGGAAGACCTCTCCTCCAAGGAGAGCGTAACAGGAGCAAGCTCTCAAAAGAGCTAAGTGATTAAAGCTCAAGGGAGTATGCAGTGCATAGCAATTCCCAGTGGGAATATAGCTGTTGAGCTACGTGTTGAGGGTCAAGAAGAACTCCGGTTTAATGGCACATACTCTGCTTTTATGCAATTCTCCCCTGCAAGGGAGACGCCCACAGACAATTATACATTACCCAATCACACAATGGTTACATCCCACAGCCTGAGAAGTAACCCAATTATCCGTACAGTTTAAAACATACTTTTTACCTAACTTTCATAACTCTAAAACCATACATTCAATATTAATAAAATAAAATTACATATTATTAATCAGCACATTCCAAATAAAAACATACCCAAAAATCATTTGACTCCGTTCAGCCGTTCGGGAGATAGGTATAAGTCACTTTTGACCGACCGCAAGCACATTTTCATGCCCAAAACAGTTCCATGGATTTGGGCTGTGTGGATGGTCTATTTTACACCGAGAAAATGAGAATCTTCGAACGGGACTTAGTCTCCAGCCGCGGTGTCGAAGTAACGTAGAAGGTACAGGCCAGCGGTGTTCGTGCAATTGGGTAGCTGAAAACAGTTCCATAGATTTGGCTGCACATACCGCTGACTGTGTTCAAATAAGTTAAAATGGCCGCCGCCACGTGTTCGTTTGTCGAATGGCGGCCACTTCGACAACTTCGGCACTTCGACTGCATCCGAAGTGCCAGTTTAAAAGTTGCAACACTGCTCCAAAGTAATTAAAGGGCCAGGAACAGCATTATAAAAATCCATTATGCCCAAATACAGTTCTTAAAGGGCAATACATCCCAGGGCCATAGTCCCAGGGCAAGAGGCTAGCAATCAGTCCTCTCCAGTGCCCAGTGGCAAATGGCAGTTTGTCACAGTATGTATGTATGTATATATATATATATATATATATATATATATATATATATATATAAACATATGTGTATATATGTGTATATATATATAAACATAAACAAGAGAGGGGTCTGGTAAGTGTACCTATGTATAAACGAAGATACGTGTAAGTAAAGAAGAAGGCATATATTTGTTAACAAAGAGTTTACGAGAAATTAAGAATTACCCGATAGGTGTTGAAGTAACTCTCTGTATCTTAGTTTGTCTAAAGTAGTAATTGTCAAAGCTGAAACACAGTACAACAGAAGATCTTTGTAAGAACGTACGGTATTGAGGATATAACGTGTGTCCAATGCAATGAGACAAGCCCCTTAACTGAGCACAACGTGTAAACGTGTAATAGGCAGTGCGAGGCCTTAATGTACCGGTTTAATGAAATATATGAATGTAAGGAAACGAAAATACCCGAAACAAGATTGCTGGAAGAACACCTCTGTCCTAGGTTTAACTAGAAAAATTGCTAATCATTGATATAGGCACCTAAAATACATAGTATGATAGGAGAACAAAATGAGTACCGAGTTGAGGAAATATATATAAATATGTACACAAAGACATGTATACTACCAACACAGTAAAGGAGGAGACTATATTTAAAAGAAGAAAAACTACCACAACAAGAGGACATAGTCTTAAATTAGAGGGACAAAGATTAAAAAATAATATCAGGAAGTATTACTTTACTGAGAGGGTAGTGGATGCATGGAATAGCCTTCCAGCTGAAGTGGTAGAGGTTAACACAGTAAAGGAGTTTAAGCATGCGTGGGATAGGCATAAGGCTATCCTTACTATAAGATAAGGCCAGAGACTAATGAAAGTATTTAGAAAATTGGGCAGACTAGATGTGCCGAATGGTTCTTATCTGCCATCACATTCTATGTTTCTATGTTTCTATACTGAAATGGTGTTTAACCTATCGCTCAGGTGTAATTATTAACAACCGTGTGTAACTTCTTAGTATCTCATGAACAGCATCCCAGACAACTGGAAAAAGTTTTCAAAGACTACATTTAAATGGTGCATGTAAAACAATATTAATGTATCTGTGAATTCTGTGAATCCGTGCGTTGGATTTAAAATAAAGCATAGTGCTAATAAGTGAACAAATATTTAAAAAACATGCAAATGGAGATAGTGAGGGGAAAATTTGTGAAGCTAGGTCTAAGGAACTAAAATCATTTAATACGTCCTTGCAAGAATTAAGTAACATTTAGAAAACGCTATACCGAACAGTTAAACTGTACCAAGCCTCATGAATTAAACAAACCTGCGAACCATGAATTTATGAGAATGACCAACCGAACAGCTGAAAACTAAAGAAAGTGTCAGCGTCTAAATAGTCGAAGAATTAAACGAATGAGCATAAGATTCAACCGACGTACGAACGGGAAAGTACATGAACGTACGGCTTGAATCAAATGAATGGGCTGTATGGGCAAAAGCGAAATACGCAAACGTGAGTAAGAATCACAGGGATAATTATACGAAGCTATACGAATGGTAATAAACAAATGGTACAAGTGCATGCAAACAATGGGAGCCAATCCCCGCGTTTGGTAGGCCCGAACGTGGAAACACAGCAAAAGGATGATCCCACGAGTACATAAGCGTGTCGGGTTTGTGGCCGGAAGCCGGCGTCTTGTGATACTAGAATCGGATCGGAGACAGAGAAGGAAAGAACTTCGAGCTGGAGCAGTAAACTACACTAGAAATAAATTGTACAGACAATTCACTCTCACTCTCTGGGTATTCCTCATTCACAAGTCCTCTTACCGTAGAGGCCTGGGTGTTTGAGGTATCTGAGGGTCTGCTCAGTATCTTATCTGTTCCAAGAACTTCACTCTTCTGGATAAAAAGATCTCAGATGTCCCACCTGTAATCTGCTCTCCCAACTTGGGGTTTACAAACCGGAGTACTTCTATTACAACCAGGACCACTACTGCCTTCACTTTCCGCAGCATCATTAAACACAATCTTTTCATAATCCTTTCAAAATTATAGTTTTCATTCATATTTTTTACTCTTTTTGAATCCTACAATTTCCATCTTGCTATGTTTTTAAAAAATATATTTTTTAATAATATATTGTTTTTAAAGCATATGATTAGAGTTGAGCGAACCCGGACTGTAAAGTTCGGGTTCGTACCAAACATTAAGTTTTTGGGACCCCGGACCCAAACACGGACATATCAGTGTATGTTCGGGTTGGAGTTCGGCGATTTAATGGCGCGTTTTGAAAGGCTGCAGGGCAGCCAATCAACAAGCGTTTGACTCGTGTGCCCTTAGAAGCCATCACGGCCATGCCTACTAATGGCATGGCTGTGATTGGTCAGTGCAACATGTGACCCAGCCAATATATATAAGCTGGAGTCTTGTAGAGACGCATGCACATGAGCTCTTATTAGTGTAGGGAGAGGGTGCTGCAGCTGTTAGGGACAGATTAGGAAAGAATTCTGGTGTAGAATCTGCAAACTACAGCGATTATTCAAACTACAGCGATTATTTCTGTGGGTGCTATAATACTAAATTTCTGTACCCTGCCCTGAGCCCAGTGCCACAGAGATTGCAGTGCACTTGCAACTGCATGTGTGCCAGGCACATTACTTTAATCTTGTTCTGGTAGCTCAGTGGGCAACAGTATTTTTAAATACTGCAATTTTTTTGGTGCTAAATAGTACATTTGCGTACTGCACTTCTTGCAGTCCAATAAAACCCTTAAATACTACTGTTACATTGTTGGTTTAAAAAAAAAAAATCAAACTTTTTGGTGCTAAATAGTACATTTGCGGCCTGCGGTGCACTTCATATCTGAGAGTCAAACAGAACCATCAAATACTGTGCTTACAGCGCATTTTTAAAAATTCTAATTTTTTAGGTGCTAAAAAGTAAATTTGGAGCCTGCAGTACATATCTGAGAGTCAAAAAGAACAGTCAAATACTGTGCTTACATTGCAGTTTTAAAAATTCAAATTCTTTAGGTGCTAAAAAGTTAATTTGGTGCCTGCACTTCAAATCTGAGAGTCAAATAGAACCGTCAAATACTGCTGTGACATAGCAGTTTTAAACATTCAAATTTTCATGTCTGGTGTATGTGTGCAACACTGGCTAGTTACCGCTTCTCAAGAAAGTCTAAAGACTTTTTTAAAAAGTGAAAAATAGGTGTTATTGTGATCGCTTCATATACAGAAGCATTAATATAAATTTCTATATGGTGTAAAGACACAACTTAAAAACCAAACACCAAAACAACCTGGAATGAAGGTCATGCGAGTGATTTGTGCAGTTTGGAGGAAGAGGCGCTGGTCGCACAGAGGCAACAGCACAGCAAAGGAGGGAGCAGGGTGCAAAAGCGGAGCGGCTGTCCCCTAGCGCTCATCGGCATGTATTATCTTCCCACAGTTATCCAAGTAACAGGTTGAGCGATAAAAGGAACCATAACAGATTTAACGCGCCATTCGCAGTTTTGCAGTGCGGTGACCGGGACCCAGACACTGTCTGGGCGGCGGTCGGACGACCGGGACCCAGTATGCCTGATGTTGAAGTTAGGAGTCACAGTGTAGAATGGATTAGCAGGGTCTGGTGCAGGGTAACCGCATGCCCCCTGGTGTTTAGCACCAGCGTTTGTGCGGCCACATACCAGGACCCTGATGCAGCTTCAGTGAGCAGCAGCAGGCGATAGTGGAGTTTCAGCTGCTGCACGCACGGGTCAGTCGCTCTGCACCAGACTTGCCCTCCAATTGATCCAAGTTAAAGGATTTAAAGTGGACTCATTACAATTACAGGGCCTCGAAAGAGTAGTGTATTGTTATTTGTCGTCACTACCTCCCCGCGTCGGGAGTGGGTAATTTGTGCACCTGCTGCCTTCCTTGCATGTGGTAGTTGTTTCTCAGGCTCCCTCTCTGGAATCGAACCCTGATTCCCAGTTACCCACGGCCAGCGTGGACAAGCTCACATTTATTAAAATGAACCAGACATGGATCCCACCAGACTTGTCTGTACCTTGTGCAGAATAGACATTTATACCGGCCTCACCCAGCCAATTATTTTTTTTCTATATGTCCCAATATTTTGGGGGCTACCCTAATTAAAAAAATAAAATAAATAAAAAACAGTGTTGGGTACCTCCCCTCCTCCTCCACCTTTTGGCGTTCTCACCCTGTTGCTCGCCTGTCTGCGCTGCAGCGTAACTTCGGCCTTCCCGCTCACCGCCTCATATGCGACGTGCCCACAAGGTGGAACTCCACCTTACACATGCTGGAGAGACTATGCGAGCAGCAGTAGGCAATAGCGGAGTTTCAGATGCAGCACGCACGGGCCAGTCGCTCTGCGGAACAGCACCACTTCACCACCAATGAATGGGCCTCCATGCGAGACCTGTGTGCCATGTTGCGCTGGTTCGAGGACTCCACCAACATGGCCAGTGCCGCTGACGCCATTCTCAGCCTTACTATCCCGCTTCTAGGTCTCCTTGAAAAAACACTTTGGGCGATGATGGAAGAGGATGTGGCACAGGAGGAAGAGGAGGAGGAAGAGGGGTCATTTCCACGGTTATCAGGCCAGTCATTCACAAGTTGCTCGGAGGGTGGGTTCCTGCCCCAGCATAGGCCAGGTACACAATTGTCCAGCATCTCCACACTGTCCCATGGAAGCGTTTAGCTGTCCATCTCCCAAACACTGGAGAGAAAGAGGAAGTATCCCCCTACCCACCCGCGATCTCTGGCCCTGAATGCCAGCATTTCATAATTCCTGGCCTTTGAAATGCTGTAATTCCGTCGGGTGGAGATGGACAGTTTTAAAAACCTGATGGCATTATTGGACTGCAAGAAATGCACCGCATTATATGTCCCAATATTTTGGGGGCTACCCCAATAAAAAAATAAATAAATAAAACCACAAAAAAACAAACAAATAAAAAACAGTGTTGGCTACCTCCTCCACTGCTTCCACCTACACCGCCACAGTCACCGCCTCCTCAACCTATGGGTCACTTAGTATAAACTATGTACACAATGGCAGAGGCTTGTGAAGGCCTTTTCTCCATGCATCAGGAGTTGAGCGCAGTTTGAACAATGAAAGAGAATACCCTGCACTCCAACCCTCTCTCAAATGGATAATTCTGGTGATCCTCCTGACAGCCATGCTTTAGATTTTGATTTCCAAAGCTAAAATCAAACATTCCATCTAGTGCTATTTTATGGCTCAGCTGTATTTTTAATTTTTAGGTATTTTATTTTAAGTGATTTCCCTATCCACATTTGTTTGCAGGGAACTTGACCTACTCTTATCCACATTTTACTTCTTTTTGCATCCTTCTAGCCCTCTCCAGGACTTTTTTAGAGCCATTTTTGTGCCAAAAAGTTTGGGTGCCCATTGACTTCAATGGGATTTGGGTTCGGGGTCAAGTTCGATCCTGAACCCGTACTTTTTTCCCGAAGTTCAGCCGAACCCGCTGGACCTGAACATCCAGGTGTCCGCTCAACTCTGCATATGATGTATAATCATTGTTATTGTAAATCATTGGTCTAGTTTTAAGGCCTTTTTTTCTGTCATATATTGTTTGTACCTATTCCAAGTCTACAGAGCACATTACTATAGCATTTCGTTTTTGAGCAGAACTGCCCATTTTCAATATGGACACTACAGTACTTCCTGTATTTGAGAGATATGACATCACACGTGCGCAGGACCGACACACGTACGTAACCAGAAGTGTCGCGAGACCCGGAAGTGGACTGGCGCAACAACGGGTGAATCAAGTTCGCCAATTAAAAGAAACATGTGATGAAAGCAATTTCTCCACTGGTTTTTGGAGGGGCCTGTTTGCCAGCCTCCTACCCTGGAACTATGGGCCCTGTGATAACCCATGTTCATAAGTACTGTTTCTGCCCCTTGGACTTTTAACTGGAATAGATTCAAACATGTGGCGGCGGCCATCTTAAATTGTCCAGCAGTGTTTTGTCGTCGAGTGTATGGAACTGTTTTGGGCATGGGATGGGCAAAAATAAGACTTCCAGGAAATTCCTGAACCCCTGAACAGATCTGGGTGATTTTTGGATACGTTATTCACCCATATCGGGGCTATCAGGGGATATGTTGTATTTTGGGGTTTGTAAAAATGTATGGGTTTTTTTTCTGCTTAGTGTTAATTGAGTTAGTCCATTGTCTTTGTTAATTGTATCACAGGCAGAGGGGAGGGATTGTATACACTGTATGGGAGTGACTGAATGTAAAACTATGTTTTTATTGGCTTGTTGTTCCTGTGTCCCTGTGCCACCCAGGTGGACCTTGTGGGGAAAACTGTATAAAAGGCCAAGCTGTTCAATAAACCCTCAGATCTGCTGTTCCTGTTTGACCCTCAACACGTAGTCTTGTCTGGTGTTTGGATGGGAACTGCTATAATCACACTGGGGATTGCTATACTTTGTATACTCCCCATGGCTCTAATCACTGTTATGCTCTCCTGGAGGAGAGGTCTCTCCCACACGGTCCTGGATGTCAGAGGTTAATCCAGGGTGGAAGGAAGACGGCGAGATTCCAGTTAAGCTACAGCAGTTGTGGAGTCTGCGGTGGTTGTAGTGTCCGTAGCGGTGCTTATGGTCCTCGGCGTCAGCTAGGAAGCATCCGTCAAAGGAGCTACCCAGTCGGGGTGCCAGGTGATCCACTACAAAACATATAAATGGAAAGAAACTAGTAGCTATTATTGCACTGAAGACTTTCATATCGAAACGTGTTTGCTGTACTTTAAATAAGGACTTTTATTGCGGTAGTGTATAAGCTTGTTTTTACACACTGCTTTTATATATGTCCTGTTTTTAATATAGTATCTTTACCAATCAACGTCTTGGAGAAAAATTCAAACCTGCTGGTCTGCCTGTGGATGCACTATCCAAGCCAGTACTTGTGAGTGTAACCATACTTCTGTTTGCTATTTATTGTCCATTTATCAGTATACACTATGTGTTGTATTTATCTTTTATAGATCCTCAAACACTGTTTTTACCAACATTTGGACATCTATTGTGTTATATATCAAGTATAATTTGTCCTTTTTTGACACTGGGTGTTGTGTATAACAAATAGTGTCTTCACTACCATTCATTTAATTGAACACAATTGACCGAAATAACACAGTAACTGATACACACATAGGAGTAATTGATCCTAGGCTGTTGCTATTCTTTCTCGAGGGGCATAACCCCCTTTACACTGTCATGTAAGGTTTTCTGGCTTTCAGTAGTTGCCTAGTCATAAATTTAGACCGAGACTATAGCCTAGTACTGCCAGCGGCTGGGTCCGAATATCTAGGTTATTGGTTGTGCTTGCATTCATTTAACATTTTCAATGCTGAAGGTTGTGTCTACCTGTGCGTTTAAGTGCCAGCTGCGTTAGAAACAGGCTGCCAGAGGAGAGAAGGGGGCAAGTGCTTGTTGCAATACCAAGAGTACTCTTTGTAGATTATTTAGCGATTAGTGCAGCAAATCGCATAATATATATATATATAGCCCCATGACTGTCAATACTTTTTTATTTTATATTATTTTGCCTTGACCCGGGGTACTCTCAGAGGGCATTCTGTAACAGAGTTGCAGACAATTCGCCTAGTTGGAAAAAATTTTTCCCCTACTGTAGGTCCCTGTGGTGCCCTTATGGGTTAAGTAGTTTTCCCATATCTTTCTAGCCTCTGTGGAGACCTTGTTCGGGGTCATATGGTTGTGTGACATGGTTTCGTAATCCCAGTTCGTGGTAACCTGTGCATGTAGTGTATTTCTGTCAGGTGCCTGTGGCGCTTTCCATGCGTGTGCTATAAGGGTGTTTTCTGTGATTAGGAACTGAAATTTGAGTTTGGAGTGTACCCGAGATTTGTGTTCTATGAACAGTAGGCACAGTTGTGGAGTCTGTAGGAGATCCGAAAGGTCCTGCTCAACATCCTTCCAAAATGGTTTTATGGACGGACAGGTCCACCAGATATGTAGCATTGTGCCAAACCCTGTCTTACATTTCCAACACGTGTTGGGGGTGTTAGAATCCATGTGACACCATCTATGCTGCGCAGGTTGTGTTGTGCATATGCACAACTCTCACCCTCCCTGTGTATCCCAGCTCATTGTGCCATGCCTCTCTATAGCCCTCTGTACCTTTTGTAGATGCAATGATGAGCAGGTTGTAGCTAATGGATAGGGACTTCCTCAGTGGGCAGGCAGACAAGCACAACCTTTCCAACTTGGAGAGGCTACCCCCATCTTGTGCCCAATTGCAGTTACTATGTATGTAGGATTTCAGTTGGAGATAAGAGAAAAGTGTTCTGGGAGGCAATTTGATTGTAGCTTGCAGATCTGGGTATGGTATGGGCCCCTGTTTTCCCAATAGTTGGGAGAGGGGTGTGCAGCCTTGTATAACCCATGGTTTTCTATTAAAAGACAGTATATGGATGTCAAGGCATAGCAACGGGGTAGCTAGCGAGCGTGCACACGGCCGATCTAGTTAGACCCCATATTTGAAATATCAGTTTCCTCGTAGGGAGAGTCGTCTTGGATATGGGACGGTCCATCTTTGGGAGCCAGTATACTGGTCTTAGATCTCGGACGCACGCCCAAACTGCCTCAATGTCTACTCACTGGAGTCTACTCTCAGTCGCTTGTGTCGTCACAACCGCCGATGTTATTGCTGCCCTGTAGTATAACTTGACATTCGAGACTCCCAGCCCTCAGTCTAAAGTAGTCCTGATTAGAGTGGAAGTTTTTATTCTCAATTTGCTATTTTGACAAATGAATCAGACTAGTTGTAGTTTGTAGTTTGGCTAGGAATGTTTTGGGTAAGTGAATTGGCAAGGTTCGCAGAAGGTATTGATATTTAGGGAGCAATACCATTTTGATTGGCAATTCTACCCAACCATGACAGGAATACTACCACCCACTGTTGTAGTGTGTTGGAGAATTCTAGGAGTAGGCAGTCGTAGTTATACTTGAGTAGGTCAGAGAGGATTTTTGTTAACTTAATCCCTAGAAACGTTAGAGTATCTTCTCTCCAATCGAATGGGAAGGCTGAGCGCATGGCTTCTGTAGTGGCCACCCTGAGAGAAGAGGGGTTTCCGCCACGATGTCTTTTCCCCCTAGTATGAGTCATGCTGTAGTATTCCCAAACAGTTATAAAACAGGTATAGCGGTTCCCTACAATCACGAGAGAGACTCTGTGTCGAGGGTGAAGCTGTACTGGTTTAATGGCAGCCACAACTGGCCTTATATGCAACTCCCCAATGCAAGGGGTTTCTGATTACATATTCCAGGGGCATCCCCCACTGGACCTGAGAGTAGACTACAGTAAAGAACACAACTTAAAGGAGCACTATAGGGTCAGGGACACAAACATGTATTCCTGACCCTATAGGGTTAAAACCACCATCTAGCCCCCCTGGTCCCCTCATGCCTCGCTAAAAATAGCAAAATCTTACTTGTATTCAAAGCCCTACAGCCTGATTTGCCCACAGACAGGCTACTCATAGACAGAGTGCACCGGGTCCTAAAGCACAAAAACCCAAATCTATACCTACTGATGTTTCCAGGGATACCCTAGTGCGGCTGCACTACTACCACATCAAATCTGCCATCCTAAGAGCCAGTAGCACCAAACGGGACCTACCAGCTCCTTGTGCCGGAATCTTGGTCTTTGCTGATATCTTGGCGTTCACACTTCGGAAGAGGAGAGCCTTTACCACCATCACGAGCCAACTGCATTCCTGGTCAAATTGCTAGTCCAGAGGAATGGCAAGTCGACAGTTATTGCCTCACCTGAAGAAGGATCCAAATTGCTGCGCAGCTGGGGTCTGGAACCGAGAGAGAGCCCAGAAGAGGACCGGCCAGCATGTAGACTTTCCCCTGAATGGAAGAGAGCCCGACGGCTGTATGGTGAGCACAGGTTCCAAAAGCCTTGTCTATTGTTTAGGAAATTTTTACGATGTGGCATTAGGCCGGGTAGACAGTTATTCAGCTAGCGCTGGTCTAACTCTTACTAGGGTAAAGGTGGCATACTATACCATTGAAAGTCTACTATACCATTTAAACAGTTGGCAGAACTCTGCTCGCAATTAGCTTTGATCTGCTAGAGTCGTCCCCCCCTTTTTTTGTTTTTTTTGTCTATTCCTTTTTTCCACCTCACCCCCCCCCCCCTTCCTTCCACCATCCCCCACCCCTTCCTTCCACCATCCCTCCCCCACCTCTGTCTACATCACTTCCCCTCCCCATCCTTTGGAAGTCGACCAAATAGATCACTGTTTCACAAGTACCAATGCAAAAAAAAACAAAAAAAAAAAACAAAAGGACAAAAACGACTGAAAAAAACTCCATAAGACAAAAATCAAAAGACAAAAGTACAAAAAAAAAAATAGGGAGAAGATGTTTGTTAGTTTTCCTGACTTATTTTGATTTCCTACATATAGTCGTGAATCATTATAGTCAGATTATGTATGCCTATGTATGAGATATGGATGCCTATACGTAAACAGCCTAACTGTTGACTTTGCCTTGCCAGCCCTTAAGCATAGCATAGGGACATCACACAGCTGTTTTACCTGATGACTTACTGGAATGCATAAAGACTTATGACTGGTAGGATGTAACAGTTCAGGATCCAAATATTGAATGTAAAGGGTAATGGTACAAAACCCAGCAGGGAGAAGGTACTTCTTCTCCTATCCCTCCTCTAGCTCTCTCCTACAGTTCACTGGGTCGAGTACCCATATAAATGTTACTCTATATTTTCACTATCAGCTGACCTTTGAGGTGTCCAGTTACTATCAGCAGATGTTTTAACTTAATCCCCCCAGCACCCGAATTGGGTGCTCCAATTCTACTATATCAACCTACACCACACTGGTTGTTTGTGTATACTTTTGTTTACGTTTCCTATTTACAACCCACCCCAAAAGTTGCCTACTTGGTTTTCCCCCTTCACCCGCCAACCCTTGTTTAAGGGGCTCCAGGATGGGCTCACAAAACATTCACGCTAGCTGCAATGTCA